>NC_059435.1:11286918-11441918 GCF_021028975.2 Sphaerodactylus townsendi | reverse complement strand
TGGACCATTAAAGCTTTTACCTATTCAGATTTTGAAAAACTGCTCCACTTTGGGATATATGAAAATCTTACGCTGTATCATAGATTTGAAACAGTGATTTTCGTTCTGTGTTGTCCCCCTCCCCAAGCCAAAGAACTTTGTACCTCTTCATATTCTGCTGTCCCAGAAAAAGATCGCTGATGAGCTGAAGTAAACATGTTTTCTTCGGAAATGTCACAGAGAAGTCTTAATTCTGGGATGCCAACCATGGGCTCTGTAATTATCCAGCACCTGTGTTTTCTGCAATTCTCTGGGGAGATCCAGAAGATGAAGAGCCACATGGAAAGGGCTACTAATATCTCTTGTAGCTGGAGGCAGTCGGCCAATGGCCCTTTTCACTTTGTGGGCCTGTTATTGCAACAGCAAAGCCAGGCACCACTTAAGTGACTATTTGATGCTACAAGGCATTTCCATATCCATGTGGGAGGAAGTGAAGCGCTGTCCAGGAAGAAGGTTCTCCAGCCAGATAGTGGTAATCTTGTATTTTGTATTAGTGCTTCTGCCTTGGACAGTGTGTAATATTTCTGGTGCTCAATGCACCTTCCGTGATCCTCTTCCAATATTTCACAAATACCACCAGTTGGGTTTTTATATCATAGGTGGAATTATTTCTCAGATCTACGTCTCTTCTGATGAATTAACATTCAAGCACCATCCCTTCCAAGCTGCAACTGGTGAACATGTGTAAGTAGTCAGATTTCAGTGTTATATGAATGCCACTACTGGAGTTCTGTCTTTCTTCCAAAGGTCTGCTCTTCCCCACTCTTGTGATCCACAACCGCCTTTGTGTCAATGTGCAGATTCATTTTTTTTACACTTTACTGGTATCTAATATATCTTGGTTCAGTGGTTTTTAGCCTGGGGGCCAGGGATTCTCAGGGAGATGGTGGAGTTATTTCAAGGGACCTGGGAATCCCTATGTGCTCTCAGCATTGTTATTTTAATTTGTTCTTAAGGCAATTCTCCTCCAACAGATACTAATAGTATAACTAGTGTATGTGGGATGTGAGTGTGAATTTGGTGTGAATTTGGAATCCTAATCCTCAAAGGTATTTTGGAATCGCAGTATTAGTTCTTAGGCCAAGTAACAAGATGCATTGAGATCTGATTCTTTCAATAATTAAAAAGAGTTTTTCAGTATCAAAAAGAAATCTGCTGTTCCCACTAAGTTCAGTGTTTTTGGGAGTATCCTTTCTTTTTTGTCTTTTCTAATGAGACATGAGGGAGACTGAAAATCCAAGGAACAAAATCAAAGCAAAACAAAGAAATACACAAAATACATGTTTGAACGTGATTGACAACTGGCTGCTGGTAATGCTCTGGTTTTGACGGGCAAGGGGGATTTAAAAGTCTCCAGATATTTGAAGCAGCAGTGGTGAAGGAGGTTAAGAGCTCGTGTATCTAATCTGGAGGAACCGGGTTTGATTCTCTGCTCTGCCGCCTGAGCTGTGGAGGCTTATCTGGGGAATTCAGATTAGCCTGTCCACTCCCACACACGCCAGCTGGGTGACCTTGGGCTAGTCACAGCTTCTCGGAGCTCTCTCAGCCCCACTCACCTCACAGGGTGTTTGTTGTGAGGGGGGAAGGGCAAGGAGATTGTAAACCCCTTTGAATCTCCTACAGGAGAGAAAGGGGGGATATAAATCCCAAAAAAAGAAAAGAAACTAAAATGCTCCAGTTCCCTTCATTGGGGACAACCCATATCTTTTAGTGCAAAGTTGCTAGCGGGCATATATGAATTTTAATTTTAGCCAACACACATTTTGAAACACACTAATCAGTTTCACAACATATGCTGTTATTGTAGGGTCTTGACGCAGAATTATCAGCACATCCTGGCTTTGGTATTTGCTGTTCAGGAGATCAATGAAAACCCCCACCTCTTACCCAACGTCACGCTTGGCTTCAGCCTCTACAACAGCTATTTCAGCACAAGCAGGATCTATCAGGCCTCCATGGAACTCCTCTCCGCACGGGGCAGATTCATCCCCAACTACAAGTGTAGCTCCCTCAACAGTCCGGTAGTTGCCATCAGGGGACCAAGCGCTAGCTTTTGTTATCATATGGCAACAATTTTGAGCCTTTTCAAGATTCCGCAGGTAATGAGTTTGTTTCAGTCATGGGTTTTCAATTTGCATTCCTTTACATTTTTAGTTACCATGTTATGGCTTCCAGGAAATAGAAGTATGTTCTGCTTGTCGCTTAAAGGTTAACTCTTCTCCTAGGAAAAAAATTCCTTCAGGAATTAGGATTGATTGTGACTATGGCACAAGGCTGTCAAAAATAATGAAGCTTCCAAAAAAGCAATGTAAACTACCCAGGAAGTGGCCTTATACCGAGTCAGATCCTTTGTCAGTTTGTCTAGTCCAGCGGTTCTCAACCTTCCTAATGCCGCAGCCGTTTAAGACAGTTCCTCATGTTGTGGTGACCCCAAATTTATCCATATTACAGACGGAGAACACTGATGCAGAGTCTTCGGCGACCCCTGTGAAAGGGTCGTTTGACCCCCAAAGGGGTCGTGACCCTCAGGTTGAGAACCACTGGTCTAGTCCAACTGGCAGCTGAGTCCCACCATATATCACCTCCTTGTTTGAAATAAAAATGGCAGAGATTGCGGCAGGGACCAGTGCATACAAATCAGATATTGTGCTACTGAGCTTCAACCCACCCCAAAATGTCTCTATTCTCTCAGTCACTTTAATTTAAAGAACATCTCCGTTAGGTTTGCAGATGATGTTCTAATTAGGCGAAAATAAAACCTCAATGGTGAAAGGTGAAATGGTCTAAGATGATTGCCTCTTTGCTGAACAAACAATCTAGAGGCTCATAAGAACATCGGATTAAAATGCTCCAATCTGTAGGAAACACTCATCTTTCTAACCACCTTAAATAACGGCCCCAGAATCAACTGGGCCATAATTGCGACAGGGGGCAGGGCACATGGTTAGCTCCGGAGCAGTGAGCATGCGTGCCTTGGGCCGGCCGGGCAGCTGAGCCACACTTGGCCTGATCGTGTGATGCTGGATCGTGTGATAGGCACGAGTTTAGGGGTGGAGCACACGCCCTATATATTAGGCAACATGCGGTTGCTCCGACCTTCTTCGACGCATGGAGCAAACTGACTCACCCTCCCTCCCTATTTTTGTAGGGTTTGTTGCTGCTCACTTAGTCACAGCCCATGCGGTTTGGGCAGAGGAGCACATCTTAGGGGGAGGCCGAGCTTGCGCGCCAGTCATCCCCGTGGTTGTGGGGCTCCATCAGAGGCTTGGGGTGGGACGGGGTCATGGCTCATGCCGCGGAGGCCTCTGCCATTCGAGCCTGACACCCCAGCAGGAGGGGGCCACAGGGGGGGGAACCCAGGTGACCTAGAACCTCTCTGCCCCCCAATACAGATTGGGGTATGGTGCTGAGGTCAGCCAGGGGTGCTGACCGGCCACGATGCGGATGCGCTCCTCTTACTCACCCAGCTTCTGCCTTAATAAAAGGGCTGAGGCCCATTTTAATTCCAAGACATGTCCTATGGTTATTCATCAGATGGAACCTCTGCCCATCTGACCACAATAAACATTACTGTCACAAATATTACACCCATGCGTACTCCAACTCACTAGGTGAGTATCATTTCAACATTATCTTACTATCACAAATATACAAAAAAATTTTTTGGTAAGTACACTGTCAGGTATGGCTATAAAACCTCTAGATTAGGTTTTTATTTTGGCAGTCCTTTGTCAAGCCAATAATTGTTGTACAAAGTATTCTTTTTCCTTACTCCTCTAGGAGCACAACTGTTTTTTCTTACACTAGATAGTTTCCAAACTGAATTTCAAATTTCACTTGAATGGCTCTTCTTTAAATAGTCCTTCTCTCTGGATATCAGGATCTCACATGAGATTTTTTTTTTGTATATTTGTGATAGTAAGATAATGTTGAAATGATACTCACCTAGTGAGTTGGAGTACGCATGGGTGTAATATTTGTCACAGTACTTGTTGTACACCTGCCTTGATTATTATGGTGGATTCACAATAAACATTATGCAGTAATTTGTAAGGTATAGCAAGCTCAGGTTGTGACATAGGATTACATGGGAATCAGACACTTTAATGACATAATTTTAAATTTACCCTTTGAGCTATTAAGAATATTTTAATATTTTAATGCACATTGTAAATTGTAATTTTTATATTGTATTAAATTATAAATTGTTATATTGTATCATCTGCTCCTTAATTTTAGGGCTGAGATGAATTTTATGATTGTATAAGTTCTCTTGTGTGTATATTTGGCTAGATTCTGCATTAACTGTAACTTAGTAACTGATCATGCCAATGGAAGGACTGGCCTGCAGCCATTCATTTTGAATTCTTGATGAAGGCTCAGTGAAGTCAGAAATGAAAATATTAAGAGGCAGATGTATCCAGCTAGTTGTTCTGCTGGTGAGGAATGTAAACAAATTCCCCTTGGGCTGCCAAGAAGATCTCTGCTGAGTATTAAGGGTTCTACACTGACCAAAACTCTGTGGAAAGGAGGGGTGTTGCTGTACAGAAAGCAATCAGGAAAGAAAAAGGGAAAAGCTAGCTGCATCTGTAACCCCCATGCTCAGAATGGGTTGACCCAGTAAGGGGTGGAGACTCAAAGCAGCAAGAGGCTGCAGACCTCATGTAGTTTGGAGGAGACAAGGCTACCAGACTCGGACCTTGATTTCTATAAGCCCTTAACACCTTGTTAAGGTAACTGCAATGTTGTTGGGAACTACTGGGAAGGTAGTTGTTTGTTTTTTGCTATGTTGTAAATGTTGGAGTTTATTGTTTCAGAGTTTTTTTATGTTTTTGTAATGTGGTGAAGAGTTCTCCTGGAAACCTTCATCATGTTGAATCCTGTTCACCAAGCCCTTGGAGTCTTCAGGAGCCAACCCACTTGCAAAGAAGAATTGGACTTGGCAATTACAGAAGACTGTAAATATAAGGACTTGAAAATGCAACCTGAACAGGACCTTGAAGTGTGATGTTAAATGTTGATGTTTGATGTTATATGTTAAGAAAGTAAACCATTTTGTTTTTAAAAATTGTTGTTGCAAACTCATTCCAAGTTCTGCCCCACAGAACCCACAGATAGAGGTTACACATCCATCTCAGAACTGGGATTCACATGTTCCAGCTGGGGAACTCAACCGCCTACCATACTTTACCTTCTAATTTCATAATGGTTATTTCTTTTCTTAGGTGACGTACGCTTCTACTCCAGTTAAGAACGACCAAAGCCAACCTGCTTCCTTTCACCACATGTTTCCAAATGGGGCCCATCAATACATGGGGATTCTTCAATTACTGCTGCATTTCAGTTGGACATGGATCGGGGTGGTGCATACAGAGGATCGCAATGGGGAAATTTTTGTACATGACGTGCTTCCTGTGTTTTCCAAGAGAAACATCTGCTTTGACTTTATAGAAAGATTTCCCATTGTAACGTTTTCCACTGCAATTGCAGATATGGTATTAGAAGGGAGAAAGGTATTTAATATGGCTATGAGAAGCTCAGCTAATGCAGTAGTTGTCTGTGGGGAAAGTCAAACCATGGCAGTTATGAGAACATTGCTGCACTTCTTAGCATTTGACAATGAACCCGTGAAGACAAAAGTCTGGATTATGACTGCCGAGATGGAGTTCACTTCACTTGCCTTTCAAAGAGGGTGGAGCATACAGTACATCCATGGGGCCATCTCTCTCTCAGTTCCTTCCAAGAAGTCGCTCAGATTCCAGACATTTTTGAAGATGAGAAACCCTATAGTAGAAAATGAAGATGGCTTCATCAAAGACTTCTGGGAAAATGCATTTGCCTGCTCTTTGTCCAAATCCATGGAGGAGGAGAATGTGGAGCCAATTTGCTCTGGGAGGGAGAAACTGGAGAATCTTCCCAAGACCGTTTTTGAAATGTGTGGGGGGGGGGGGGGGTGGGGGGGGGGGGGGGTGGGGGGGGGGGGGGGTGGGGGGGGGGGGGGGTGGGGGGGGGGGGGGGTGGGGGGGGGGGGGGGTGGGGGGGGGGGGGGGTGGGGGGGGGGGGGGGTGGGGGGGGGGGGGGGTGGGGGGGGGGGGGGGTGGGGGGGGGGGGGGGTGGGGGGGGGGGGGGGTGGGGGGGGGGGGGGGTGGGGGGGGGGGGGGGTGGGGGGGGGGGGGGGTGGGGGGGGGGGGGGGTGGGGGGGGGGGGGGGTGGGGGGGGGGGGGGGTGGGGGGGGGGGGGGGTGGGGGGGGGGGGGGGTGGGGGGGGGGGGGGGTGGGGGGGGGGGGGGGTGGGGGGGGGGGGGGGTGGGGGGGGGGGGGGGTGGGGGGGGGGGGGGGTGGGGGGGGGGGGGGGTGGGGGGGGGGGGGGGTGGGGGGGGGGGGGGGTGGGGGGGGGGGGGGGTGGGGGGGGGGGGGGGTGGGGGGGGGGGGGGGTGGGGGGGGGGGGGGGTGGGGGGGGGGGGGGGTGGGGGGGGGGGGGGGTGGGGGGGGGGGGGGGTGGGGGGGGGGGGGGGTGGGGGGGGGGGGGGGTGGGGGGGGGGGGGGGTGGGGGGGGGGGGGGGTGGGGGGGGGGGGGGGTGGGGGGGGGGGGGGGTGGGGGGGGGGGGGGGTGGGGGGGGGGGGGGGTGGGGGGGGGGGGGGGTGGGGGGGGGGGGGGGTGGGGGGGGGGGGGGGTGGGGGGGGGGGGGGGTGGGGGGGGGGGGGGGTGGGGGGGGGGGGGGGTGGGGGGGGGGGGGGGTGGGGGGGGGGGGGGGTGGGGGGGGGGGGGGGTGGGGGGGGGGGGGGGTGGGGGGGGGGGGGGGTGGGGGGGGGGGGGGGTGGGGGGGGGGGGGGGTGGGGGGGGGGGGGGGTGGGGGGGGGGGGGGGTGGGGGGGGGGGGGGGTGGGGGGGGGGGGGGGTGGGGGGGGGGGGGGGTGGGGGGGGGGGGGGGTGGGGGGGGGGGGGGGTGGGGGGGGGGGGGGGTGGGGGGGGGGGGGGGTGGGGGGGGGGGGGGGTGGGGGGGGGGGGGGGTGGGGGGGGGGGGGGGTGGGGGGGGGGGGGGGTGGGGGGGGGGGGGGGTGGGGGGGGGGGGGGGTGGGGGGGGGGGGGGGTGGGGGGGGGGGGGGGTGGGGGGGGGGGGGGGTGGGGGGGGGGGGGGGTGGGGGGGGGGGGGGGTGGGGGGGGGGGGGGGTGGGGGGGGGGGGGGGTGGGGGGGGGGGGGGGTGGGGGGGGGGGGGGGTGGGGGGGGGGGGGGGTGGGGGGGGGGGGGGGTGGGGGGGGGGGGGGGTGGGGGGGGGGGGGGGTGGGGGGGGGGGGGGGTGGGGGGGGGGGGGGGTGGGGGGGGGGGGGGGTGGGGGGGGGGGGGGGTGGGGGGGGGGGGGGGTGGGGGGGGGGGGGGGTGGGGGGGGGGGGGGGTGGGGGGGGGGGGGGGTGGGGGGGGGGGGGGGTGGGGGGGGGGGGGGGTGGGGGGGGGGGGGGGTGGGGGGGGGGGGGGGTGGGGGGGGGGGGGGGTGGGGGGGGGGGGGGGTGGGGGGGGGGGGGGGTGGGGGGGGGGGGGGGTGGGGGGGGGGGGGGGTGGGGGGGGGGGGGGGTGGGGGGGGGGGGGGGTGGGGGGGGGGGGGGGTGGGGGGGGGGGGGGGTGGGGGGGGGGGGGGGTGGGGGGGGGGGGGGGTGGGGGGGGGGGGGGGTGGGGGGGGGGGGGGGTGGGGGGGGGGGGGGGTGGGGGGGGGGGGGGGTGGGGGGGGGGGGGGGTGGGGGGGGGGGGGGGTGGGGGGGGGGGGGGGTGGGGGGGGGGGGGGGTGGGGGGGGGGGGGGGTGGGGGGGGGGGGGGGTGGGGGGGGGGGGGGGTGGGGGGGGGGGGGGGTGGGGGGGGGGGGGGGTGGGGGGGGGGGGGGGTGGGGGGGGGGGGGGGTGGGGGGGGGGGGGGGTGGGGGGGGGGGGGGGTGGGGGGGGGGGGGGGTGGGGGGGGGGGGGGGTGGGGGGGGGGGGGGGTGGGGGGGGGGGGGGGTGGGGGGGGGGGGGGGTGGGGGGGGGGGGGGGTGGGGGGGGGGGGGGGTGGGGGGGGGGGGGGGTGGGGGGGGGGGGGGGTGGGGGGGGGGGGGGGTGGGGGGGGGGGGGGGTGGGGGGGGGGGGGGGTGGGGGGGGGGGGGGGTGGGGGGGGGGGGGGGTGGGGGGGGGGGGGGGTGGGGGGGGGGGGGGGTGGGGGGGGGGGGGGGTGGGGGGGGGGGGGGGTGGGGGGGGGGGGGGGTGGGGGGGGGGGGGGGTGGGGGGGGGGGGGGGTGGGGGGGGGGGGGGGTGGGGGGGGGGGGGGGTGGGGGGGGGGGGGGGTGGGGGGGGGGGGGGGTGGGGGGGGGGGGGGGTGGGGGGGGGGGGGGGTGGGGGGGGGGGGGGGTGGGGGGGGGGGGGGGTGGGGGGGGGGGGGGGTGGGGGGGGGGGGGGGTGGGGGGGGGGGGGGGTGGGGGGGGGGGGGGGTGGGGGGGGGGGGGGGTGGGGGGGGGGGGGGGTGGGGGGGGGGGGGGGTGGGGGGGGGGGGGGGTGGGGGGGGGGGGGGGTGGGGGGGGGGGGGGGTGGGGGGGGGGGGGGGTGGGGGGGGGGGGGGGTGGGGGGGGGGGGGGGTGGGGGGGGGGGGGGGTGGGGGGGGGGGGGGGTGGGGGGGGGGGGGGGTGGGGGGGGGGGGGGGTGGGGGGGGGGGGGGGTGGGGGGGGGGGGGGGTGGGGGGGGGGGGGGGTGGGGGGGGGGGGGGGTGGGGGGGGGGGGGGGTGGGGGGGGGGGGGGGTGGGGGGGGGGGGGGGTGGGGGGGGGGGGGGGTGGGGGGGGGGGGGGGTGGGGGGGGGGGGGGGTGGGGGGGGGGGGGGGTGGGGGGGGGGGGGGGTGGGGGGGGGGGGGGGTGGGGGGGGGGGGGGGTGGGGGGGGGGGGGGGTGGGGGGGGGGGGGGGTGGGGGGGGGGGGGGGTGGGGGGGGGGGGGGGTGGGGGGGGGGGGGGGTGGGGGGGGGGGGGGGTGGGGGGGGGGGGGGGTGGGGGGGGGGGGGGGTGGGGGGGGGGGGGGGTGGGGGGGGGGGGGGGTGGGGGGGGGGGGGGGTGGGGGGGGGGGGGGGTGGGGGGGGGGGGGGGTGGGGGGGGGGGGGGGTGGGGGGGGGGGGGGGTGGGGGGGGGGGGGGGTGGGGGGGGGGGGGGGTGGGGGGGGGGGGGGGTGGGGGGGGGGGGGGGTGGGGGGGGGGGGGGGTGGGGGGGGGGGGGGGTGGGGGGGGGGGGGGGTGGGGGGGGGGGGGGGTGGGGGGGGGGGGGGGTGGGGGGGGGGGGGGGTGGGGGGGGGGGGGGGTGGGGGGGGGGGGGGGTGGGGGGGGGGGGGGGTGGGGGGGGGGGGGGGTGGGGGGGGGGGGGGGTGGGGGGGGGGGGGGGTGGGGGGGGGGGGGGGTGGGGGGGGGGGGGGGTGGGGGGGGGGGGGGGTGGGGGGGGGGGGGGGTGGGGGGGGGGGGGGGTGGGGGGGGGGGGGGGTGGGGGGGGGGGGGGGTGGGGGGGGGGGGGGGTGGGGGGGGGGGGGGGTGGGGGGGGGGGGGGGTGGGGGGGGGGGGGGGTGGGGGGGGGGGGGGGTGGGGGGGGGGGGGGGTGGGGGGGGGGGGGGGTGGGGGGGGGGGGGGGTGGGGGGGGGGGGGGGTGGGGGGGGGGGGGGGTGGGGGGGGGGGGGGGTGGGGGGGGGGGGGGGTGGGGGGGGGGGGGGGTGGGGGGGGGGGGGGGTGGGGGGGGGGGGGGGTGGGGGGGGGGGGGGGTGGGGGGGGGGGGGGGTGGGGGGGGGGGGGGGTGGGGGGGGGGGGGGGTGGGGGGGGGGGGGGGTGGGGGGGGGGGGGGGTGGGGGGGGGGGGGGGTGGGGGGGGGGGGGGGTGGGGGGGGGGGGGGGTGGGGGGGGGGGGGGGTGGGGGGGGGGGGGGGTGGGGGGGGGGGGGGGTGGGGGGGGGGGGGGGTGGGGGGGGGGGGGGGTGGGGGGGGGGGGGGGTGGGGGGGGGGGGGGGTGGGGGGGGGGGGGGGTGGGGGGGGGGGGGGGTGGGGGGGGGGGGGGGTGGGGGGGGGGGGGGGTGGGGGGGGGGGGGGGTGGGGGGGGGGGGGGGTGGGGGGGGGGGGGGGTGGGGGGGGGGGGGGGTGGGGGGGGGGGGGGGTGGGGGGGGGGGGGGGTGGGGGGGGGGGGGGGTGGGGGGGGGGGGGGGTGGGGGGGGGGGGGGGTGGGGGGGGGGGGGGGTGGGGGGGGGGGGGGGTGGGGGGGGGGGGGGGTGGGGGGGGGGGGGGGTGGGGGGGGGGGGGGGTGGGGGGGGGGGGGGGTGGGGGGGGGGGGGGGTGGGGGGGGGGGGGGGTGGGGGGGGGGGGGGGTGGGGGGGGGGGGGGGTGGGGGGGGGGGGGGGTGGGGGGGGGGGGGGGTGGGGGGGGGGGGGGGTGGGGGGGGGGGGGGGTGGGGGGGGGGGGGGGTGGGGGGGGGGGGGGGTGGGGGGGGGGGGGGGTGGGGGGGGGGGGGGGTGGGGGGGGGGGGGGGTGGGGGGGGGGGGGGGTGGGGGGGGGGGGGGGTGGGGGGGGGGGGGGGTGGGGGGGGGGGGGGGTGGGGGGGGGGGGGGGTGGGGGGGGGGGGGGGTGGGGGGGGGGGGGGGTGGGGGGGGGGGGGGGTGGGGGGGGGGGGGGGTGGGGGGGGGGGGGGGTGGGGGGGGGGGGGGGTGGGGGGGGGGGGGGGTGGGGGGGGGGGGGGGTGGGGGGGGGGGGGGGTGGGGGGGGGGGGGGGTGGGGGGGGGGGGGGGTGGGGGGGGGGGGGGGTGGGGGGGGGGGGGGGTGGGGGGGGGGGGGGGTGGGGGGGGGGGGGGGTGGGGGGGGGGGGGGGTGGGGGGGGGGGGGGGGGGGGGTGGGGGGGGGTGGGGGGGGGGGTGGGTGGGGGGGGGGGGGGGTCGGGGGGGGGGGGGGGGGGGGGGGGGGGGTGGGGGATTTCCATTCCTACTATCAGATCCTCTGAAGATGCCAGCCACAGATGCAGGCGAAACGTCAGGAGAGAATGCTGCTAGAACACGGCCATACAGCCCGGAAACCACACAGCACCCCAGCTAATTGTCAATCAGGTTCAAATACATATTTTGTGTGCTTCTTTCTTTTGCTTGGTTTTGTTCCATGGATTTATCAGTCTCCCTCTAGTCTCATTAGAAAAGACAAAACAGAATGGCTACACCCAAAAACACTGAAATAAGTGGGAACAACAGTTTTCCCCCAGTAGATTTCTCTTTGGTACTGAAAAACTCTTTTTAATTGATGAGAAAAACCCAGATCTCAATGCATTTTGTTACTTGGCCTAAGAACTAATACTGTGATTCCAAAATACCTTTGAGTATTAGGATTCCTAATTAACATCAACACATTCCATGGATCCTCCCATCCCACATACACTAGTTATACTATTAGTATCTGGTGGAGGAGAAGTGCATCAAGAACAAATCCAAATAACAATACTGAGAGCACATAGGGATTCCCAGGTCCCTTGCAATAACTCCACCGTCTCCCTGAAAACCCCTGGCCCCCAGGCTGAAAACCACTGAACCAAGACAGATTAAACACCAATAAAGTGTAAAAACATAAATCTGCACATTGACACAAAGGTGGTTGTGGATCACAAGAGGAGGGGAAGAGCAGCCCTAGAAGAAAGACAGAACTCCAGGAATGGCATTCATATAACACTGAAATCTGACTACTTACACATGTTCAACAGTTGCAGCTTGGAAGGGATGGTGCTTGAATGTTAATTCATCAGAAGGGACGTAGATCTGAGAAATAATTCCACCTATGATATAAAAACCCAACTGGTGATATTTGTGAAATATTGGAAGGGGGTCACGGAAGGTGCATTGAGCACCAGAAATATTACACACTGTCCAGGGCAGAAGCACTAATAAAAAATACAAGACTAACACTATCTGGCTGGATAACCTTTTTCCTGGACAGCACTTCACTTGCTCGGACATTGATATAGAAATGTCTTTTAGCATGAAATAGCCACTTAGATGGCCCCTGACTTTGCTGCTGCAATAACAGGCCCACCCAGTGAAAAGTGCCAATGGCCGACTGCCTCTGGTGACAAGAGATATTAGTAGTACCTTTCATGTGGCTTTTCATCTTCTGGATCTCCCCAAAGAATTGCAGAAATGACAGGTGGTGGATAATTGCAAAGGCCATGGTCAGCTTCCCAGAATTATGATTTCTCTGTGACATTTTGGAAGAAAACAAGTTTACTTCAGCTTAGAAAATGTCTTCTTCTGGGACAGTAGATTATCAAGCAATACAAAGTTCTTTGGCTTGGGGAGGGGGACTAACACAGAAGGAAAAAAATCACTGTTTCAAATCTATGGCTCATTCCGCACATGGAAAATAATGCACTTTCAAACTGCTTTCAGTGCTCTTTGAAGCTGTGCGGAAGAGCAAAATCCACTTGCAAACAGTTGTGAAAGTGGTTTGAAAACGCATTATTTTGCGTGTGCGGAAGGGACCTATGATACAGCATACGACTGTCATATATCCCAAAGTGGGGAAGTTTTTCAAAATCTGAATAGGTAAAAGCTTTAATGGTCCACAAAATGTTGAAATTTTTAATTATTTACCACACATATGCCACTGTCTTTTATGATAAAATGGTCAACTGCAGCAATAAAACAAAAACATAGGCCTACCTATTATATTCCAGTGAAGAACAATGTAGATTCACCAGCACAAATATGGGCCTCAATAATTAAACGTCAGCAAGGAAGATTTGGTCACTCAGAACACACATCTGTGGGCATGTGTGTGAATGAGCGGGATGGAATCTGATTGCCTAAATAAGAGCAATAAAGTAAAAATGATAAGACAAACTGGAGACATATAAAAGAATATCTCTCTTATTTCAGAGTGTAACAGACCATAGATTCAAAGACTACAAGAGAAGAAGTATAAACCATTCTTTATTAGAAAAGGGCAAAGCAGAACAAATATGTGTATGCCTTTGTTTAGGGGTGACCATACCAGACTTCCCCCTCAGCACTGGCATTCTGGGGTAAGGTGACCAGATTTTAACATTGGTAAAATGGGACACCGTTGACCCGGGGGTGGGGGTGGGGTGTTCTTGATTAAAAATTTGGTCTATATGGAGCAACAAAATTTTCCATAGAATGCAAAAATAGTATTGTAATATTTTTTTTATTTCAACGTAAGTACAATTTACAAATATAATACATTAAAAATTATGTATAGTATTATTTTATTCTTTGGCATATTTCTCATTTGAGTGAATTTCTTTTGGTAGATTGCTGTCGTTTAAAAGGTCATGAAATTTTCCACAAGAATTTGTTAAATTATATTTCACGCATAAAATGGCTTTCAAAGTCTCAACACTTAATTGTGATTTTTCTGATGTCCACACTTTATTTACCGTAGAAAAAACACGTTCAGTCGCAGCATTCGTTCCTGGTAAGGACAGCACGTATTCCACAATTTTTAGTGCATTATTGTATGGAACATGGTTTGCTTCAAAATGATGAAATATTTCTAACCATTTGTTCTCTATTGTGATTTTTGCTGATGCCCAAGATTTAACCTTTTCCTTATCAATATATATTTTTAAATAATGATACCTCATTAAAAAGATCATTTTCGGAAATATTACTATATGGGAAATTTTGAGTAATATGATCGAATGATTTTTGCACATCATTCCAATTAAGTTCTTGTAACCCAATGAAAATGTTCAATATCATTGTAATGTACCGTCCACTCTTCTAAATAATCTATGCAGTTATTATAGAACTTTTAAATGTGATTCATGATATCTGCACGATTTATTGCACCTTGTTCTTCTAGCTGGCTTATACTATTACGGATAGTTAACGGAAGAAAATTATTTTCTAACCGCTCTTGATACTGAAATTTTAAATTATCAACTTCATTTGCTACTTCGATTACTGAAATTTTGTCACCTTCAATAAGTTTTATAGCATTTTGAAAAAGAGCTGTTTGCTTGTGTACAAACTCTAGCCAAATTTCTGAAGATTCTTTTTCAAAAAACTCTTCTAAAATTCTAGGACATTTATCCTGTGATAGAAAGTAGGATTTCAAAGGATCGTATATTTTCAAAATTCTTTTGACAGCTGGCAAAAGAGCTAACCAGCGCATTTTACTGTATCCAAGTATTTTCTGATATTCGACTTCTGCAGTTTCACAAAATTCTTTAAGCATTTCAACATGCACAGTGTATATATAGAAATAAGAATATATTTTAGTAACAATATTTTCCACATCTACGGGCAACAAGACAGCAGCGGTTTGAATAGCGTTATGTATTATGTGCACTGCACAACCAACATCAATAATGTTTTGATTAAGGTTTTTGTTTAATTTATAAAAAAAAACATTATTTGTACCTCTTCTCGCTTTTCCTCCAAAATTTGCGTTCATGTTGTCTAACAATATGCAATCATTTTATGTTTTAAATTTTTTTTTCCAAAATATTAATAATGGAACTGAAAATTATTTCAGAAGTTTCGCCAAAGAAACAAAATCTAAAATTCTAATTTTTATTCCAGTTTCCGAATCAAAAAATCTAATAATGTTTGGAAATAACTTTATATCCTTATGATTAGATGCATCTGAATATATGGATATAAAATTATTTTTTTCTAGATTTTTGTTTAATTCTGAAAATGCATATGGGGAAAGCACATTACACACAATTGCCTCAGATTTTGTTGTAGCATTTTTTGTTGAATAACTTTTTGACAACATGTGATGTACAGTCCATAGATCTGAATGAATGATTGTGATTAATAGAATGAAAAGACATAAGTCCTTCTGCTAATGCTAATTTCTTTTCTTCGTCTCCATAAGTTGTTTTCAAAAAAAAAATATTCCTGTATTTTGGAGGAAGATGCAACAGTATTTAAATATCTTTTATGTTTCTGTGTCTCCAAGTGCTTTAAAATATCATTCTTCCCGCCGTGCAAAATAGAAAATTCACCATTATATTTCTCACATTTTACCATGTAATCACTTTTGGTTTTTTTAATAAAAGGAAATTCACTTCTTAGATCATCGTCGAATTTGCATCCTGGGGCGCTCCCCTGTTTCCCGCCCTGTGCTCTTTCACTGGCTCTCCTCGGCTGTCTCGAGCTGGTGATGGGGCGTTGGAACAGGAAGCGAGGTTCTGCAGCGACCGTCACCAGCACGAGACAGCCAAGGAGAGCCGGCGAAAGAGCACAGGGCGGGAAACAGGGGAGCGCCCCATAGGTTCGCCATCACGGGTATATTCCCTTCCCGTTCTCCCGCCGTTCCCTAGCTTGTCGTGCATTCTTTCAAAAAATCGGGACTTTTTAAAAACGCCACAGGACGCAGGACAAATTGTTGAAAATCGGGACTGTCCCACCAAAAGCGGGACGTCTGGTCACATTAACAAAACTAGACATGGCTCAGGCCCTAGGCATCTGTGGAAAAACCCTCTAATGATGTATTCCCAGGTCTGCTGGTGGACAACAGCTTTCACTGCCTTTCACTGTCTGAGGCCATTATTAAGGTCATTTGCCTGTGGGGTTTCTCAAAAAAGGGATGCACTGGGTCTGCTAGGCCCTTTAAAAAGCAGGAGGATGGTGGCCAAGGAGGACATAAGGCTCCATCAGAGCTGACCCAGAAGATAGGAGATGGGATAGGGAGGTCATAAACTCCCACCCAGGGGACGTTGCTTCAACCAATGAAGACCCATGTCCAGGGGCTGATGGGATTTGTAGTTCATGAACATCTGGAGAGCTGCAGGTTGCAGATCCCTGTCCTAGACAATTGCGGCCAGATGTGCAGATGCTTCCTTAGTAAATAACCACAGGACACGCTCTGGATTGAATTGGGCCACAGCCCTTTATTGAATGCTGAAGCTGAGCGAACAAGAGGAGCGCATCTTAACAGCCAGGCAGCATCACAACTGACCCGGCACCAACCCCAATCCCTATTGGGGTGAACAGATAGGTCCCAGACCGCTGGGCGTTTGCCCCTTGTGACCCCCTAACTGCTGGGTTGTCGGGCTCCCCTGCAGAGGCCTTCCCGGCATGCTCCCGGAGCCCGACCCATCCCAAGCCCTGTTCAGAGGACGAGAACACAGGGAGGTCCATCGTGTGATTTAGGCCTCCCCACAAAGGATGCACTCCTCTGCCCAAGCCACTAGGGCTGTGATGTAGTTGGCAGCACATCAATAAACACCGTCCCCAAAAAGGGGGGAGGGTGGGTCAATTTGCCAAAGGCGCCAAAGAGGCTGAGGCTACCGCGTGCTGCCTATTATATAGGGAGCGTGCTCCACCCATTGCCCTGTTCATGACGCACAGCATTGCTGGGTGGAAAGGCTCCGCCGCACGGCCACCAAGGGTCCTGCATACTTCTGTGTATGGAGGTCACTGTGTGCCCTGTCCCCTGTCGCAATTACAGGCCTTGTTGATTCAAGTGCCGTCATTTCCTAAGAAAGTAGTAAAAGATCTTCTTGGTTTAGACAGAAATAATGACAAAGCATTGAACGTGGGGGCTTCATACCACACGTGCTTGCTCCAGCTGACGTGAATATCAGTCATGGGGGCCTGGAGCCAAGGATGGGAGATTGGCTGCCATGATGGGCAATCCGGTAAAGCTAATTCCCACAAAATGTCAATCCCAGAATTCCAGTTTCAAATGTTCAAGTGAAAAACACTATGTAGCTGGGAGATGATTTCGAAGCTGTTCTCGCTGATGTTTTGAGTAGAAAAACCCATGTTAATTTTTCCTTGCCTTTGAAACAAGCAAGTCTTCATGTTCACACTATTTATGTTTCCTAATGTCAAATTATTCTGAGAGAATGCACATATTTTAAATATGATTTGTGTTCTTGTAGTCTGCATACATAAATAAGTTGTGTGCAATAAACTGTGAAGCTGGAACATGCATTATTGACTCAACTGCAATACCAATTGTAAAAGAAGAAGAAGAAGAAGAAGACGACGACGACGACGACGACGAAGAAGAAGAAGAAGAAGAGTTGGATTTATATCCCACCTTTCTCTCCTGCAGGAGACTCAAAGGCGCTTACAATCTCCTTGCCCTTTCCCCCTCACAACAAATACACTGTGAGGTAGGTGGGGCTGAGAGAGCTCCGAAAAACTGTGACTAGCCCAAGGTCACCCAGCTGGCGTGTGTTGAAGTGTACAGGCTAATCTGAATTCCCCAGATAAGCCTCCACAGCTCAGGCGGCAGAGCGGGGAATCAAACCTGGCTCCTCCAGATTAGAATGCACCTGCTCTTAACCACTATGCCACATTGAAAGGGGGGGCATAATATGGTTTCTTCAATAAGAGCAATGAAGTAAAATGATAAGACAGTCAAACTGGAGTAGTAAAAACAGAAAAAATATTTTCATTTCAAAGAATAACAGACTGTAAATTCAAATGCTACAAGAGAAAAAGTGCAAGCCATTCTTTAAAAAAACATGGCAAAACAGAAGTACATGTTTATAACTTTGTTTAGGAATGACTACACAAATCTTTCCCTTTTGCACTGGCATTCTGGGGCACTGAACTAGGCCTGTCTCAGGCCCAAGGAATCTGGAAAAAACCCTCCAATGATGCATCTGTGTTGTGTGGAAAAATATTTATAAAGCAGAGTTAATGCAATAAGGAGGCAGAGACCAGTTGCTTTACTGAAATAAAGTTTACTTACTACAGGGAAGGGTAACTTGGAAGAAAAACAAGAAACATCTTTCTAACTAGCTAGCTCCAACAGCCAGCTTGCTGCTTAGACTAATACATGGCGACTGAGCGACTGACCACGTGCAGAGTGCAACGAAGAACATATTTCTAAAGCCTACGTGCAGAACTGCACGTAGCCCACCCAATCAATAGGTATCAATTACCTGGTCCCTGACTTCTGGCCTCACTAACTAATTAGTATGCAACAATTAACTCCTTCATTTACTGGACTGTGTGACTGGCACTTGCCAAATCCCAGCAATCTGCTTATGGACAACGTCTAGCTTTTTCACTGAGGCCGCTGTTAAAATCTTTCTCCAGTGAGGCTTCTCAAAAAAAGGGATGCTGTGGGATCTGTCAGGCCCTTTGAAAGGCGGCAGGGTGATGGCCAAGGAAGACATAAGGGCTCCATCATTTTTCATTTCATATTTAATTTATATCCCGCCCTCCCCCGGAGGGCTCAGGGCGTCAAGCAACAGTAGTGAACAAACAATAAACAGCAACAACAATAAATCATAATAAACAGCATAATAATAACAGCATAATAAACAGCAACAACAATAAATCAATAACAGCATAATAATGCATCACAATGATATACTATAAACAATAACAAATTATATCAGCTAACCCCCAAATCACAGTTCCCACAACTACAAAAACTAAAATACAGTGAACTAGCATAGAGTCTGCTCCATCAACCCTCCCCAGACAGTCCCTGAACGGGTGGTGCCCTTCGGCTGCTGTCCAATTCAGCTGCCTTGGGCTGCTGGTGGAACTCCTGTTGTAGCTGCCAGACCCCACCCCCTGCAGGTGTTTCCAATCGGGTGGGTGGGGAAGGACTCTCACTCCTTCCCATGGGCAGCAGGCGGCAGCTCACCAGGTGGACTTCTGCTTGGCTAGCAGGCAGGCAAACCAACAGGGAGGATCTGTCCCAGGCAGGGGTGAACAGGCTGGCTGCCTTGGGCTGCTGGTGGAACTCCTGTTGTAGCTGCCAGACCCCACCCCCTGCAGGTGTTTCCAATGGGGTGGGTGGGGAAGGACTCTCACTCCTTCCCATGGGCAGCAGGCGGCAGCTCACCAGGTGGACTTCTGCTTGGCTAGCAGGCAGGCAAACCAACAGGGAGGATCTGTCCCAGGCAGGGGTGAACAGGCTGGCTGTCTTGGGCTGCTGGTGGAACTCCTGTTGTAGCTGCCAGACCCCACCCCCTGCAGGTCAGAGAAGACCTAGAAGATAGGACTGCAAAGGAAAATACTTGAACCAAGCTGGACCCTTGTGCATGAAAAATCTGTTCTTCGATATATTTCCATGCTGCCCAGGACCAAAATAGAATAGTTACAAATACTCAGTTAAAGGTTACGATTTGTATACCCTCCAAAAGGGAATGAGACACGAACAAGCGAGGGTCAGTTCAAACTTAGCATCAGTTTTTAGAACTGGAGGTTCAGCAGAAATTGACATCATTCAGTCTGTTGATTCCCAGGAGAAAATTGTTGGTGTATTTTTTTTTGTCTCATGCTCTGCAGGTTTAAGTAAGTCAAGTATGCAGCAATGCCAAGTGCAAAGGAAGTGTTGCCTTCTCAGCCAAGTTGCCATTTGAGGGGCTTTTTCATGCTAATTTCAAAGAGAAGAGTTTGGATTTATACCCCCCTTTTCTCTCCTGTAGGAGACTCAAAGGGGCTTACAATCTCCTTGCCCTTCCCCCCTCACAACAAACACCCTGTGAGGTAGGTGGGGCTGAGAGAGCTCCGAGAAGCTGTGACTAGCCCAAGGTCACCCAGCTGGCGTGTGTGGGAGTGTACAGGCTAATCTGAATTCCCCAGATAAGCCTCCACAGCTCAGGCGGCAGAGCTGGGAATCAAACCCGGTTCCTCCAGATTAGATACACGAGCTCTTAACCTCCTACGCCACTGCTGCGTAGGATTCTTTTTTTGGGATTCTTTTTTGGTTTGGCTCTCATCCACTTAGGTGTGAAGTGTTTCCTGTCCTTTGTACTTTCCTCTTTGGTGCTGTGGGAACAGGGGGTTTGTGCCTTGTGCTCAGCGAGGCATGGTGGGCATCAGGGATTTAAGCCATCGCCCGATGGGTACCCCTCAGAATCATCTATCCCTTTTTGTGCTTTGGTTACTGAATAAAGTGTGCAGTTCGCAACTACAGTTTCTTTACTTCAGATCGAAGTCTGACATGCAGATTGTTACTGAGGTAGTTGATCTTTGTAATTAGCATTTGACTTAATGAATATTGATTAGGCAATTACTGAGACTGGAAAAAAATAGTGGGGCTTAATACACTGCAGGTAGATCCCTTCGAGATCATTGGGGGTATCTAAAGATGAAAGGCCATTCTCAAATGCCCCACCATTGACTGGAACAAAGGATTCTGGGAAAGACCCTATTGATGGTATCTTCATGAGGGAAGAGAGTTTGGAGCTTAGAATGGATTTGGATGCCTATTGCTCGAGACAGCAGAACACGCAGAGATATTCTTTATTTGTTTCTCTTTATCAGTTGCTCCTTCTTATTTAGATTAGGTCTAAGCACAATGATGTAGCATTTGGGGAAGAAGATACATCCCAATAAGCCAGCACTGGTGGCCAAGATGGAGAAGACTTCCACAGCCACCATATATTTCCCCTTGGTGCTCCAATAAGTGGGAACAAAAGTCATCCACACACTGCAGAAGACCAGCATGCTGAAGGTGATGGATTTGGTTTCATGGAAACTATCTGGTAACTTCCTGGCTAGGAAGGCCACAGTGAAGCTCACAGCTGCCAGGAGCCCCAGAAAGCCCAGGACAAAGTAGAACATGACCACTGACCCTTCGTTACATTCCACAATAATTTCTCTAGCCTCTGAGTGCATATCAAAATGGGGGAAGGGAGGAAAGGTTGCAAGCCACACAGAACAGAGAGTGGCTTGAAAGAGGGAACAGGAAATTACTATTGAGCTGGCGAGTCTTCTCCCCACCCATTTCCTCATCCTGGACCCTGGCTTGGTAGCCACGAAGGCTAGAATCACAGTGATGGTTTTGGCCAACACGCAAGAAACAGCCACTGAGAAAATGATGCCAAACGCAGCTTGACGGATGAGGCATGTCCCTTTCTCAGGTCTTCCAAGGAAGAGAAAAGTACAAAGGAAACACAGGAAGAGAGAGACGAGGAGAATGTAGGAGAGGCTGCAGTTGTTGGCCTTCACAATAGGCGTGTTCTGATGCTTCACAAAAGTACCCAAGACCCAAGTTGTGACGAAAGATAGGGAAAGAGCCAAACTAGCCAAACTAGTCCCTAAAGGCTCTTCATATGACAGGTAGCTGATGTCCTTTGGAAGGCATGAATCTTGGTCAGTGTTAGGATAATGGTCTTCGGGGCACTGGAAACAGTCATCCATATCTGAAAAATAAAATGTTGGTTGCTGTTCAGGGTAGACTTATTGTAAGTATATTGTTTCTGTTTTATGTTTGTGTTCCATGGGGCACCAGGGTGCTAAGACAGTAATGTTTCAATTCATTCTGCCAACTTTTGGTGTGCCTAGCAGTGCAGTGCCAAAATGGGGACCCTATTCTCTACATTGGCTCAGTATACCCACAAGGACACACAGTATGTAAAAACTTGTCTGGACTTGCCCTCACCCATATCTTGCATGCAACGCATCTATCTCACACCTTTCCAAAAAGGATTCAGAGGTAACAATGACCCTGTCCTTGACAGCATTCATATCTCCAGTTCTGGATTATTCAGCCCTGCAAATATAAAGGACCTATTAATATGCTTGTCCCAAGTGTTCCTATCCAGTGTTGTATTAACCTCTCCAACCTCTCTAATGACTGCCTCATTTCCCTTGCCATTGTTCTATAGCTTAAATTCCATCAGCTGCCTTCCCACATTCAGGAAGTCCCCAGCTTGGACCATCAAGCTAATACCTCAGACCATTAGATTAATGACCCAACCATTAAGGTTGATGCCCGTTTCTTTTCTTTCCCTCGATTATTGCGTACTTGTAAACACCTATTATTCCTTATTAAACTTTTTAAATGTATTTGCTCTCCTGCAGAATTTCTTACAAAAACTGATTACTGTAAGCATAGGGAACCAAGAACTTGAGCATGCCCAGCCTTTTATTTATTTTATTTTTCATATTTATACCCCACCCCTCCCCAACTGGGCTGAGGGTGGCTAAGCCAAAAGTCTTCACTTGGTAATTCTTTTATCTAAATGGGGAGAGTCACTTTGGGTAACAATCGTATTGAGTAACAATTGTATTTGGGTAACAATTGTATTGTCATATTGAGGTTGGTGTTCATTATTATGATTTTCATAAGGCACTTTGAATCTTACTTTGCAAAGAAAAAGTGGGATAAACTATTCCAATAAAAACATACATAAAAAATAGAGTGCAAAGCAATTAATCCATCTTCAGGCTTGAATGAGACTTTGAAATCAGAGGCCATTTCCGCATGGCAGCGCTTGGGGTGTATATGCCGCCAACACACCACCACCACCCCCGGGACTGTTCACATGAACGGTCCCTGTAGGGGCGGGGAAGATGGCGCAGCCTGTGCAGAGGCTGTGCCATCGCCCGAATGCCTTCCCTTCCCTCCGACCTTCTGGCGCATCGCCCAGGCCAGGGGACACGCCCCCTACCCTGCGCAACAGCTCTGGAGTTGCAGGGCAGGGGATGGTGTGTCCCCTGGCCTGGGCGACGCACCAGAAGATCAGAGGGAAGGTAAGGCATTCGGGAAAGGGGGGGAATGGCACCTTCCAGCCCCTGTTGTTCGCACGGCAGCGTTTGGAAGCCGCTGTTTGTGAAAAATCTCGCCCAGGGAGCAAGGTTCGGAAACAGCGGCTTCGCGCCGCTTGGGGGTTGCGAGGCCGGCGCTGCTGCGATGCAGCGGCGGTGGCCATGCGAACCCCTCCCCAGGCACGCTGTTTTTAGCATCCCTGGGTTGCTGTATTCCGCCCATGCAGAAACAGCCAGAAAGATGAGTTCATACGCTACCAATTCAATTATATTTGTAGTAAGTCATACTCCAGTTGGGTACAGAAGTTGTTGGAATTTTAGTAGTCAACTTGGGAAGAGAATCCCTATTACATGAGAGGAGGTGGTGTTCTGTCCCTGAATTTCACTCCCATCACTGGGTATGCTGTATTTCGTTTCCTTGTCTTCATCAAAACAAATGCCATACACAACAGTGCATCAGCTTTAGGGGCTCTATCAAGCGTTATCCTCTTATCAGCTCTCCATATCATCACAAAAAACTGCACAACATATACAGAACTATACAGAACTTTGTGAACTATACAGAAAACTTTGTGTGTTTTTGTGCTATAATATTCATGTTCCAAATTAAGAGTTAACATATTGCATTGTGTCTATAAAGTGTATGCAAGTTCTCTTACCTGTCTGGTTTGTAATCTTTCCTTTTGGGCATGAAACACAATCATAGCAGCAAAATGGTTTCCCTTCTTTCTTGGTCTTACTATGACCCAACAGGCACGGCTCATTACACAGGGAAAAGGGCAGTGTCTGTCATCAAGGAAAAAGAAGAAAGTTATACCATTCAAAACATTTACTTGACAACTAATACCTCAATAGCAGAGTTTTTCCTTTCTTTCAAACATGTTTACAGTACATGTGGTATTGACTAGAGTCTTTTACCCATGCAGACCATACCATACAAGTCTACCACTCATGGACTCCTTTACCCATACCATACAAGTCTAGAGCAAAATATACATATCCTGTATGCTTTCTTAGTCACTCTTAGCTTGGCAGATCTAGATGTATTTCTGTTTAAATCATGTTTTTGTGGAGATATAAACCTGATGATGGGGAATCCTAAACTTGCTGTGTTCATTTAGATGTCTGAATTAGTTCTGCCTTGCTTTCTTGCTATTCTTTTTGTTTTGCAGTCGGTATTACAGTTGAGTCAGTAATATGTGTTCAAGTTTTACACTGTGTTCATTGCACCCAACTTATTTACATATACAGGATACTGGAACATAAATCATGTTTAAAATATGTGCATTCTCTAGGAATAATTTGACATTAGGAAACATACATAGTGTGAACATGTGGTCTTGCTTGTTTCACACAAAGGGAAGAAAAAAGTCAAAACATCAGGAAGAACAGCTTCTAAACCATCTCCTAGGCTGATTCCGCATGGGCCAAAAACAGCAGTATGAAAATGGTGTGAAAACAGCATAAACCCTTTTACACTGTTTTAAACCCTTTTACACCATTTTCACACCATTTTCACACTGCTGGTTTTGGCCCATGCGGAATCAGCCCTAGTTCCATAGTATTTAACACTTGAAAATTTGAAGTCAGAATTCCTACACTGAAGCTCATTGACACCTTGGCTCATTCCGCACATGCAGAATAATGCACTTTCAAACTGCTTTCAGTACTCTTTGAAGCTGTGCGGAATAGCAAAATCCACTTGCAAACAGTTGTGAAAGTGGTTTGAAAATGCATTATTTTGCGTGTGCGGAAGGGGCCTTTGTTGGAACTTACTATATTGCCTGTCATGGCAGTCAGTCTCCCACCCCTGACCCCCACGACTTGTATTCACACCAGTTGGAGCAAGTACATGTGGTATGAAGACACCATGTTTAATATTTTGTCATCCTTTCTGGCAAAACCCAGAAGATGTTCACTGCTTTCCTAGGAATGCTCTCCTAATCTTATTGAGCTTTAGCATTCCTAGAGTTGAGTTCCTAGCATTTCTTGGGAATTCCTAGAGTGCCACAATGTTGCTCTTCCCCATCCCCAATGTGTGTTTTTTACCACGGAAAAGAAAAAGGCAAGCTAGCAACCCTTGTTGGAAGAGATCTAATTCAGAGTATAAATAATAGACAACAGATCTTGAAATGTGATTGGACTTCACCTGGTTGAACCTGCTGGGCCATATGATGGCCTCTTCATTGATAGTGAGCACTTTGGGTGAGGCAGCCCCGGGGTCTATTTTCCCAACTTTGACTCTGAGGAAGGACTGGTTTGGGAATGTGACCCAGTTGATAATATCAAATCCACCTATTAACTCTCCATTTTGATTGAAGGCAACCGTCTCCCCAGCGCTGTTGTTGAACGAGACTCCTCTCAGAAAGAGGTGGAGCTATGTAAGGAGGAAAGCAAGCATTAGGCTTTAGCAAAGGGTGGGCCTACACAACAAGGTCTGTATTGTCTTATAGACAAATACAAAGAGAATCAACAGTTAGGTGTGGAATGAATTAGCATGAAAACCAAAAGGGAAGAAGGAGGCAAATAGCATACTGCATGTATATGACAGGCAAGTGGCCGGTACATAGTAGATAATAGAATCACTTGGAACCATTCGTGATTTGTATCCAGAAATTTCAGTAGTTTCCTGGATTTTGGATTAATAAATCCATCTTTTAAAAAAAATAAAAAATAAAAGCCCTGTATCCTCATACCAATATTGTTCTTTTTTCATTTTTCATTTTTTTCATTTCATTGAAAATATGAAAAGTTTTGTGTCCATTATTGTCAATGCAGAATTTTTGGGGTGCTCTTTGAATTTTGGCAGAATTTTTTGGTGTGCCCTCCCCCTCCCTCCCCTCCCTTGCATGTCACCCTTCACTCCCTCCCCTCACTCCCCTTGTAGGCCACCCCTCCCTCCCCTCCCCCTCCCTCCATTAGTGTGGGTGGGCCATGTCCACCAAGCCAGCCCCAGCAATGCTCTTCCCGTTCCCCCACACTTCTTTAAAGGGTATAGGAGCCACATTTGCAGATCATCTGAAAGTTGTGCTCTTTACAAGAACCCCCAAGTTTGGTCATGGCTGAGTCAGGGGGTCCAATTCTATGGGCACACAAAGAGGATGCCCCAATCCATCCTCAGTTGTTCCTAAAGGAAGACAAATAAGGGCCGATAAAATTGGATCCCCTGACCTAAACTTAATCAAACTTTCTTGTAGGGAGCGTCAACAGCAGCCATGCTGCACATTTGGTGCCTCTACCTTGAAAAACATCTCTCTCTCTCTCTCTCTCTCTCTCTCTCTCTCTCTCTCTCTCTCTCTCTCTCTCTCTCTCTCTCACACACACACACACACACACACACACAGAGACACACACAGACACACACACAGACACACACACACACACACACAGAGAGAGAGAGAAATAGCATGATGCTAAGAACTATGAACTTCCTGTTTGGGAATTTTCTCTCTGCAGTTTTCGGATCTGTGCAAATTTGTTTCTTTGTTCTTTTTGATTATTTTTATTGTGAATTGCTTTCGTACATCTGATTACAGTGAGTCGTAATCATTGTGCTTGACCAAACTAATTTCAGAAAGCATGTTCTACATACCCACTGGGCATAAAATAGAATCCATGTCAGACCTAATACACAATTATTCATCAGACCAATCTTGGTGAAGACAAATCACTCTTCAGTCTAGTACATATTGATGTACCTACATCACCTACATCATTTCTACCTAAAATCACTCAGGATTAATTGAAACGGCTGTTGATTCAGAAGCTTCTATCTCTTTCTGCAACCCTTATTAGTAAGTACACTTCTCATTTGAACATACAAACAATTGTCAAACAGAAGTTCAAACAAGGCAACTGGCTGAAAACAGAAGCTCAAACTATCCTGTCCTGAAAGAGAACTCTTTCTAAGTTGCCCAGCCATTGCTCTACTCAGGATATTACCAGAAATGGCTTCTGATTTCCTTTATTGCCCATGACTGATTGCTTGAATCTTAGTAAATGCACGGCATGTAAGGCATGTGCCACAGCATAGACGGCATCATACACACTGTTGCTGTGACCATTCAAGCTCATTTCAAAAACTGTCTTGGGAAGATTCTCCAGTTTCTCTCCTCCAGTGCAAATTGGCTCCCCATTGTTCTCCTCCAAGCGTTCGGACAAAGAACAGGCAAATGCATCTTCCCAGAAGTCTTTGATGAAGCCATCTTCATTGTCCTCTGTAGGGTTTCTCATCTGCGTGAATTTCTCAAATCCGAGCAACTTCTTGGAAGGAACTGAGAGGGAGATTGCCCCATGGATGAAGCGTATGGTCCACTCTCTTTGAAAGGCAAGTGATGTAAACTCCATCTCAGCAGTCATAATCCAGACTTTTGCCTTCACAGGTTCATTGTCAAATTCTAAGCTTTGCAGTATTGTTCTGACATTTACCATGGTTTGACTTTCAGCACAGACAACTACTACATTGGCCGAGCTTCTTGTGGCAGTACGAAATACTTTCTTCCCTTCTATTACAATATCTGCAACCGCAGTGGAAAACGATAGGATGGGAAATCTTTCTATAAAGTCAAAGCAGATGTTGCTCCTGGAAAACACAGGAAGCACATCATGTACAAAATTTTCCGCATTGCGATCCTCTGTATGCATCACCCCAATCCATGTCCAACTGAAATGCAGCAGTAACTGGAGAATCCCCATATATTGATGGGCCTCATTTGGAAACATGTGGTGGAAGGAAGCAGGTTGGCTTTGGTCATTCTTCACTGGAGTAGAAGCGTACGTTACCTAAGAAAAGGAGATGTAAATAATGAAAATGAAAGTTAAAGTCTGGTAGGGGGTTGAATTCCCCAACTGGAACATGTGAATCTCAATTCTGAGATGGATGCAGCTAGTTTCCCCCCTTTTCTCACCAGATTGATCTCTGTACAGCAACACCCCTCCTTTCCACAGAGTTTTCATCAGGGCAGAACCCCTAATGCCCAGCAGAGTTCTTCTCGACAGCCCAAGGGGAATTTTTGTACCTTCTTCACCCGCAGAAACACTGGCTGGATACATCTGCCTCTTAATATTCCTATTTCTGACTTCACTGAGCCTTCATGAAGAATTCAAAAGGTATGGCTGTAGGCCAGTCACTCCATTGGCACTTACTTAGTTAATTACGGTTAATGTGGAATCTAACCAAATACACACACAAGAGAACTTATACAATCGTAAAATGCAACTCAGGCCTAAAATACCTGATACAAACCAAGGAATAAGAAGCAGATGATAAAATATAACAATTAATAAGTTAATACAATATAAAAAATTACAATTTACAATGTGCGTTAAAAAATTTAAATATTCTTAATATTTTATTTATTTATTATTTAAATTTATAGACCGCCCCATCCCTGAAGGGCTGAAAGGTTAATTTTAAAATTATATCATAAAAGTGTCTGATTCCCATTTAATCTTGTAGCACAAATTGCGCTTGAAGTATCTTACAAATTAATGTATTGTCGAAGGCTTTCACGGCCGGAATCACTTGGGTGCTGTGTGGTTTCCGGGCTGTACACGGCCATACAGCCCGGAAACCACACAGCACCCAAATCTTACAAATTGCTCCATAATGTTTATTAAGCTGGGTAGAAAGATGAACCTTCCCTCCTGATTGGAGCATTTTAATCTGATGTTCTTATGAGCCTCTAGACATTTTGCTCAGCAAATGGGCAATAATCTTAAGGCAGGCTACACTTTTCAAGAGTGGATGCACCACTGCCTCCTTCAACCCACCTGGGAACACCCCTTACTCAAGGAAGTGATTGATGATACTCAACAGGTGGGGTCATAGCTCCTCCTGGCATGCTCTAATTAACCAGGAGAGACACAGATCCAGAAGGCAAGTAGTGGGTCTAACAGCAGCTAGGACCCTGTCAACATCAGCCGCCTCAGCAAGCAGAGAAAACTGTTCCAAGTATGGGCCAGAAGACGGCAATGGAGCCTCCAGTTCACTAAATAACGGCACTAGAATCAACTAGGCCATAATTGCGACAGGGGGCAGGGCACATGGTGAGCTCCAGAGCAGTGAGCATGTCTGCCCTGGGCCGGCTGTGCGGCTGAGCCACACCCAGCCTTTTGTCAACTCATAGCAAGTGAAATATACTAATAGTGGCCATTTAATCTCAAAAATTCCCATCAGCAAGGGCAGTGAAATAAGGCTGTGTCCTGGACCCTCATCCCTTCAATATATTTATGAATGACTTAGTTCAGTTTCTTAATCCAATAAACAGTCACACACGCCCCCCCCCCAAATTTTTTTTAGTATTTTATGATACTGTTATATTACTTTATGCTGACAATACTGCCATCCTTTTGTACACAAGAGTTGGTTTATTAAGATATTTACACACCTTCCATAACTACTTCCATAACTACATAACTTGACTCTTTAAATTAAAGTGACTGAGAGAATAGAGACATTTTAGGGTGGGCCACAGTAATACAAAATTCTCCATTAACTATTTAAAATTTAAAATGCTAGTGTTTTCGAAAAGTTGGAAGCTACAGAAATGGACTGTGGCAAATTGAGAATTTGCTCAAATTAAAAGTTTCAAATATCTGGGTTTTACCAACCAGTATGATCTCAGTTGGTCCACATGTAGATCTAGAATTGCAAATTTGCCCGATGCACTTCTGCATGAATTAAACAATTGGGCTATTTTTCATAAAAGGAATCAATTTGTCCCAGCTGCTATTAAAATCTTTGAGGCCAAAATGCTATCGCAATTGCTATATTGTGTTGCTGTTCAGGTAAAAGCATTTAACAACAATATTGAAAGCATTCAAATAAACTATTTTTGCCAACTCTCAGGAGTTCCTAAATGTGGGCCATTTGTGCAGAGTTGGGCCAAAATATCCCAGAAACTAAGACTTGGTAATGTTCCTTTACATATTGGCTTCAAATCCATTTTAAAGTGAATTTGAACTCTCTAATGTTTCAAATAAAAATTATTCCCACAGTATCCTGTGATTTTTAAATACTGAAACCAAAATCCAACACATTAGGTTTTTGATCAGCTCCTTTGCTTTTTCAAATGCATATTTCAAGCTCTAAAACAGAGATTATTGGACCTGGAATATTAAACATTGTTCCCTGCGTAACCATCTATTTGCTCTCTTGCTGTATCAAAACTAGCAACCTCATATGGAAGAATGGCTTATTCAGTGGTGGGATCCAAAAATTTTAGTAACAGGTTCCCACGGTGGTGGGATTCAAACAGTGGTGTAGCGCCAATGGGGCTCGGGCATGGCACGACGGGGGCGTGGCCGGGCATTCCGGGGGTGGGGCATTAATAATTTCTATGTTACTGTAAAAAACTCTTACTGTAAAAAAAAGTTCCTAATTTCCAGCTGGTATCTTTCTGTCCATAATTTAAACTCATTATAGCAAGTCCTATCATCTACTGCCAACAGAAACAACTACTTCTCCTCTAATTGACTGCCTGTCAAATACTTAATACTTTCAAATACTTAATTTTGTTTCTAGAAATCAAAAGAAGGAGACTTTCCTTAAACAAGGAACTTTACCATATTACTAAAACATGTTTTTAAAACAGCCCAACAGGGCGAATTATCCCGTTTTCTACCTTCTCTAACCAGCCACATAGGAAACAACAGGACTTTATGATTTTTGGACCTAATGAAATTTCTAACAGAAAAGCAGACCCGATTAGTAACCCCCTCTCTGCACACACAAATAATTAGTAACCCACTCTTGGGAACTGGTGAGAACCTGCTGGATCCCACCTCTGGGCTTATTACTTCCATAATTTAGGTAATCCCTCATATTGTACAGCCTGAGTCAATGTTAGGTTGGCCCAATTCAGTGCTCTTCCCTCAAAAGTACTGACCAGAAGATACCAGAGGGTCCCACTGCAGGAGAGAGCATGAACATGCTCCACAAGTTCTCTGGACACAATCCAACATATAGTTTCGGAATGCCAGTTACAGGTAGTTCCGTGCAATTATCTTCTCCTTTTTACTTCGTTCCAACATTCTCACGAATAAACATCATCTATTTTTGCTAAGTGAATCATCACCTAATTGTGCTAAAATTACTCCTGAGATTACTACCACAGTTGTTAAGTTATTTGCAGAAGTTATTAAAGCTAGAAAGCAGACTACTGTCAGTTTTCATTTTAATCTTGTTTATTGTGCATTATTTAAATGCCAATGAATGATAAAGAAAGAGAAGAAGAAGAAGAAGAAGAAGAAGAAGAGGAGGAGGAGGAGGAGGAGGAGGAGGAGGAGGAGGAGTTTGGATTTATATCCCCCCTTTCTCTCCTGCAGGAGACTCAAAGGGGCTGACAATCTCCTTGCCCTTCCCCCCTCACAACAAACACCCTGTGAGGTAGGTGGGGCTGAGAGAGCTCCGAGAAGCTGTGACTAGCCCAAGGTCACCCAGCTGGCGTGTGTGGGAGTGTACAGGCTAATCTGAATTCCCCAGATAAGCCTCCACAGCTCAGGCAGCAGAGCTGGGAATTAAACCCGGTTCCTCCAGATTAGATACACGAGCTCTTAACCTCCTACGCCACTGCTGCGTAGAATTAACTTGCTCTTAGTTGCTAGCGACAGATCCTTCCTCTTTCAAACATTTTCTATTTGTTTAAGGTTGCCCTTCCCAAGTTCAGTCTCCCTCGGATACCTTGGTAGCAGTCTCCGTTTTGGCGGACAATGGAGTTAAGGAACAGAAAATCTTGAACTATTTCAAGTTTTTTCATTACACCCATTAAGGTTATGCTGGCAGGCTGTGGTCATTCATTGCAACTGCTTGATGTTCAGCTATAATCCGGCATTTACACTTTCTGTTTTGACTTTTGAGCTGAAAATCATGAATCATAACAGTTCACGATGTACCTGTAAAGGGACTAGAATTTCTGGCTGTGGTGGGTTTTCCGGGCTGTGTGGCCGTGATCTGGTAGATCTTGTTCCTAACGTTTCACCTGCATCTGTGTGTAACAGACTTATCTCTGTGATACACCTCTGAAAATGCCTGACACAGATGCAGATGAAACATTAGGAACAAGATCTACCAGACCACGGCCACACAGCCCGGAAAACCCACCACAACCAGGCAAAATCGGCTGTGAAAGCCTTCAACAATACATAGGGCTAGAATTTCATTAGACCAGTGAACAGTTAATATAACGGCTGTGAATTTTCCTTCTTCTTATTGACCAGATAAGTGTCCAGCAAGTGGGTGATCACTTGCACATGTATATAGAGTTCGAAATTTTGAAGATATACCGAAGGAAATATTCATCAACTTTCTTATCTTTTCATTATGTGAAAAAAAACCCACAAGTTGCATTGAGAGGATGGTCAACATTTTCATCCTAGATAAGTTACGCTGCTCATCATATCACCTCACGTGAAATGACTGATGTATGAATGTGAGCCCAGGAGGAAGCTCAGAGATTGGATGAACTCCCCTGCCCCAAGAAAAAGACACAGAAATTGAGTGAAAGGGGCTTGATATATAACATTGCCTCAATGGGTGCTGTGTAGTTTCCGGGCTGTATGGCCGTGTTCCAGCAGCATTCTATCCTGACGTTTCGCCTGCATCTGTGGCTGGCATCTTCAGAGAATCTGATGTTGGGGAAGCAAGTGCAGTACACTGGCGTAATGCCCATTGGGCAAGGTGGGCAGCTGCCCAGGGCATCACTTTGTGGGGGGCATCAAAATGCTGGGTTCGTTTTTGGGTATTTTAGTGGTTTTCCTTTTTTTGCCTGCAGGGGGCGCAGTTTTTAGACTAGTGGCACCCAAATTTCAGCTTATCATCAGGAGACTGTCCTTATGCTACCCCCCACGTCTGGTGAGGTTTGGTTCAAGGAGTCCAAATTTATGGACTCCCAAAGGGGTGCCCCATCCCCCATTGTTTCCAATGGGAGCTAATAGGAGATGGGGGCTACAGTTTTGAGGGTCCATAACTTTGGCCACCCTGAACCAAACTGCACCAAACCTGGGGGGTATCATTAGGGCAGTCTCCTGATGAGACCCTGAAAGTTTTGAGACTGTGCCTTCAAAAATGTGCCCCTCCCCCAGCCTGCAACCCCCATTGACAGCAATGCAGAAAACTCAATGCAGAACAAAGATTCTTGGGCAAATTTCGGGATGTTCTTACGGAAGGAAGGAAGAAGGAAGAGAAGGAAGAATGAGATTGGCCCGAGATGAATGAGGCCAGACAGACAGACGGAGCCAGACGGAGCCAGACAGGCCAGACAGACAATTGAACCAGAATGAGAATGAACTGAACCAGACAGACAGACGGAGCAGACAGACAGACAGACAGACCGAACTGAATGACAGGCAGAAGAAGAAGAAGGAAGGAAAGGAAGAGGAAAGGAAGAAGAAGAAGAGAAGGAAGGAAGAAGAAGGAAGAAGGAAGGAAGGAAAGAGCCAGACAGACAGACAGACAGACCAGTGAGAGAACAGAAGGAAGAAATAAAAAGAAAAGAAACTGCAAATGATCCCTAAAACTTGATTTTAATGCTTGGCATATTTTGTAAGAAATCTCCCCAATATTTTTAAAATTTCTTTATTCTTCATGTGTCTTTCATACCATGATTTTTTAAATGCTACTTCTTCTTCTTTACTAGCTCTGTAATATTATGGTAGCTGTCAAGCGCAACCTAAAAAAGAGTAACATCCAGTGTGGGTGCAACAGTTAAGAGCAGCAGGCAGCTAAATCTACTAGAACCAAGGTTTGTTCCTTCTCCATATGGTGGAGTCTTACTTTAAACTGTGTCATTTCCTACCAGGAAGCAGTATCTGTCATCTGGGAATCTCCCGGCACCTCAGAAGAATGTAGGGGCCCCATTGGGAGGCTAGCAACTCCAGCAGAGGGAAAGGGGCAGCTGAGGAGGAGGCAACTACAACCCACTTGGGGAGGTAACTCACATGATGGATTAGTCAATTACTGTTTCCGGTATACCAGATTAAGACATTCTGGCGGCCTAAACATACCATGCATAAGAGGGTCCTCTTGGTGTTACAAAATGGTAGTTTAGTAATTTGTATGGGGTTTTGTGTTTAGATCGGTGGTTCTCAACCTGTGGGTGTGACCTTTGGGATCGAATGACCTTTCACAGGGTAAGCCTAAGACTCTCTCCATCAGTGTTCTCCATCTGTAAAATGGTGAAATAGTAGGTTAGAGGTCACCACAACACGAAGGAACTGTGTTAAAGGGTCACATCATTAGGAAGGTTGAGAACCACTGATTTAGAAACCATTATAATGTGAGCCTCAAAGCTCCAGTTTACTTAGCTTGTGCATACATATGGGGTAGCTACAGTTGTGCTCTGAAGTGGGTCAGTGCCCCCACCCCAGCCCCACTGTGGGTTCTGCAGTAGTGTTATCTCTTTGTCATTTTAGGGTGTCCAAACTGTTCGATGAAAAACCTTCCCAGGTCAGCAGATGGCGGGCAAAGAGAGTCCTTTTCTGGGGAAAGGGTTTTCATTCAACAACAAATGTGTTTTCATGGTACTTGTTCCATTTGTTTCATAAATGGCCTTGAAAGCTTTTACACAGGGGGGGAGGGGCAGGATATGAGCATGAGACCTTGCCACATTTGTAGCAATTGTATGAAAGGCAGTGGTAGTACGACAGAACTAAGGTCACTTTTCGAGAACTGTACATTGATACATCGTTTTAATTTTAAAATCATATCCTTAATCTGAAAATGATGGGTCTTTCTCCAAGCAACTAAGGCTCATCACTATATACCCCGTGGAAGGGTCTGTTAAATGCAATTGGTTTACTGAGGAAGTATATGTGAACAGACTACAGCTGCACAGCTGTTTTATTTTACACAGTTAAAGCCACCTTTTGAGCTTCAAGCTAAATATATCACCAAGTGACTCTTCATCCCTTAACAAAGCATCCTTTGTTTTTTTGCTATATTAACATTTATCATTCAACTTCGCCTTTTAAAAAAAAAAGAAAACTTTCTCAGGGGTTTTTTTCTCCCTTGCAGTTCATCTCCGTTTCTCATGTATCTGTGTCCAAGCGTCTTTTTTCTTTGTATCCATAAAGCCTTTTCATCCCATAAAGTAGGAAACCCAGAACAACTCTTTGAATTTAGCGACATCAAGCGCTTTGGTTCCCTTCTACACTATACTGGGTTAGAATTTCCTGGAGACTGAGGATGGAGCCTGGAGCAGGAAGTGGGGTTTGGGGCTGACCTCAGTAGGGGCCCGGACTCCAGCCATGAAGTCCATCAAAGCAGCCATTTTCTCTGGAGATCGTTGTAATTCCCAGACCTTAGAAAAGCCATTTACAGGTTGTAAACCCTACCCTATTCAGCCCCATCTTCTTCAATTTTTGTGCCAGGGCCTGTTTAGTGCCTTAAAAGCAACTTATTCTCACCTACTTCATGTTTTGATATGCCGTGGGACCTTGTAAATATAGATTCGTTTACATTATTACATTGGGTCTAGGGATGCTGCTGTCTCAACCCCTTCAAAAATCAATTGAAGAGTGGTGGCTTTAAGGCCCTGTAGAGAGTTTTACCAGAGAGAAAAAACCATAAAGAGATTCCTGCCTCCTTCACATTTTTTTTGTCACATGCAGTTGACCACACAAAACAGTTCTAGGGGCATAGGGTAGATGCTTATAAACCATCTCTGAAGGGAGGGAGGGCCTGACATCTGGACCTGGCCCACCCACTAGCCGGAGGGAGGGGGGGGAGGGAGGAGGAGGAAGCAGTGGCATGCAAGGGAAGGGGGAGGAGGGTGTACAGGAAAGGAGGAAGGGCCAGGCATCTGTGGACCTGGCCCACCACCCCTAGCGGAGGGAGGGAGGGGAGGAGGGGTAGCAAAGGAGGAGGGCCCAACATCTGGACGCCCTGCCTAGTGGAGGGAGGGAGAGGTGGCATGCAAGGAGAGGCTGAGGAGGGTTTCCTATGACTGACACCTGAGATATTTAAAACACTTTTCATGTTGTCTCTGAAGGGCTGGGATAAAAGGCCCTGACCAATCAAGGAGCCATAACTTAGGAGTTGCTAGAAGAGGGTAGGTCACTCATGATTGATAGAATACATTAGTGAGGAGCCTCATTTGATGAAAGACTGTTCTACAGCAGCCATAACTCTTTGTATGTTAGGGCTGTGTTAGGGGATAATGGCTTTGGTGCTAAGTCAACCCTTACTTGATACTGATTTACATCATAAGCCCTATTTAAGAGGTGGCAACATGGTAGGTAGCCCAAAGCCTCTATCATTTAGGCAACACCATGGCTCAGATGTGGCCAACAATTGTAGCTTCTCCTTGTCTTCATATGAGTTGTACTAGAGAGGGGCCAAGCTACATCCTTCCCAACATAGCTGAACTACAAGAAAAGTGGCTGCCCCAATGGGCTTATGATATCAAACAACCCCATGTCCTCACTAAGCGTCTCATTGTAAAATCAGGTTATTTACACAGTGACGATGGCCATTTCTAACAGAACCAACAATTGATTCAAGGGTGATCTGAGACCTGGGATGGAGGAAGGTGTTTCAAGCTACTTCTCATTACATGCTGCCATACAAACAAGAAATGGAAATGGCACATATCTGAGAGAGCACAAAACCATCACAAGTGTGATACACTTAAGGGAATGAACTTAAAGGGAAAAGGAAAAGGAAGGAAAAGGGAAAGGATGGAGGAAAAAAGGAGATGAGGGAAAGGACAGAAAGAAGTCAACTATGATGTCATTGCTGTCTCAGCCCTATTCTCCAACAATCACAAGAATGCAATGTATAGATGTACTTAAAGAGACCAACAAACAGGTTTAAAAGCCACCCCATGGTACAGCATGGAGACCTAAGCTACTTGTGCCCACTGGCCTTCAAGACTTAATCAGACTAGCTCACAGCATACTTCCCTTGTTCTCTTAAAATGTGGTTGGAAATTACAAGTAATATTGCTTTGACTTGGTGTACAGCCTGTACTTCCTGCCCTGAGGTCTGAGGCGTTCCAGGTCTCTTGTAATGAAACTCAAATGAATATTATTTTAAGCTCCAGTAGAAGGCATCTTAATGGGCAAAAATACCCAGAGAGTTCATTAGTTTTGTGTAAGGTTAAAGGCTTTTCAGTGTTTACTTATTATTCATAGTATATGGTACTTTTAGCTGGAGCTTGTATATTTTGTGTCTCTCCCTTACCCTGCTATAAGTCACTCACTTTTTAAGAAATAAATTCACACTTAAAACTTAGCAATTTTAGAGTGCCCAGTTTTATGCGATTACTGAGACAAGAAATCAGACATTAGGTGACCCCACTAGAACTACTACAAAATGGCAGTTAAGCCAGGTGAATACCAGCTCCTAATATTCTACTAATCATTTGTTCTAGAAACCAGAGGAACCCATAATTTCCATAGACAGCTGTCCAGCCCAGTTCTTGGTGAAGATGCATCCCTAATTCAAGGTTTCTTTCTGCTTGGGGTTCCTATTCCCTCTTCACATGCCCTAGCAATGCAGAAGCAGCATCAGCATGGTGCAATGCATTATAGAGATGTGGGTGTGACTAATGCTTACAGAATTCTTCTCTAAGACTGCATGACACAAAAGGTTGAATTTGACACATGAGGGGGGGGGTGCATTGAAAAGGTTGCTGAAGCACAGAAGAACTATCTGCTCATAAGGGTCTAGGCATGCTGTGAATGTATTTAAACCATCTTTAGAGCCTGGAATAGAAAGTTCTCATGGGCAAGGCTCTCGTGCCGGAAGAGATGGCTCACTCTACAAGCGCATTCTCTGCATTCCTAGATTACAGGATGCCCCAATGGGACAGGGGGGGAGCTCAATGCAGCAGTGGAAGGGCTGTTCTGCCCTCCACACACCCCATTTATTTTATTTATCTATAATGTAATTTCTAGGCCACCTCTTCCCCTAACAGAGCTCAGGATGGCTTACAATTTATCAATTAAAATTGCAGCAGGTATATTACAGAGGTTATAAAAATAATCCCTCCTAGAAATCTAGGGAATGAACTTAAAAAGGAGAAAGGAAAAGGAAAGGGAAAAGGAAAGGATGGAGAGAAAAAAAAAAGGGAAGAAGGGAAAGGGAGAGAAGAGGAAGCCAGCTATGATGGAATGTCATTGTTGTCCTTACCCAGGTGGAATAATCTGTGCAGGCCCTGTGGGGCTGGTAAGTCTAATTTGATAACACACCAGGCCAGAGCCAAAGGCCTTGGTCCTAGTCAGGATAACAGATGTCTTTGGGAAGTGGGATCACCAACAATTTGTTATTTATACATGAAGGTGTATCTTGGGGAGGGAGGTCTCATGACCCAGGTGCCACTTTTGAAGGTGGCATGTTTCCAGCTGTTTTCCTTTCCTGCCCTCCCTCACCTGGGACCAGACAGAACAAGAAGCAGGACCTGCTGGCAGCACAGCAGCCTGAACAGTCCTCTCAGTGTATTAGATAATGGAAACAGTGCCCATGGTTTAAGAAAGAGACTGCTTACTGAGTTCTCCATGTCATGGGAGTCTCTTCATATGCCATCACAGGGAATTTACCATCATCCTAAAGATCAGACTGTATGACTAGGAATACCAATCTCTCCTGGAGTGCTGCACAAAGCAACCCCTCTATACTTTGGGATCCCACCCGAAATCTAGCCCTGCTGTATATTTAGGAGCAACTTGTTAATTATAGTGCAGATGGGTCGCAGCCAAAACAGGTGCAACTCGAACCCCTCTGTCTATCTTCAAGGTCATTCCTTAACATCCCACAAAGGTGAAGAAGCGTTGTTGTAGGGTACTGTCCCAAGCGCTATGGACTCAATGCAGCTCATATCCTGCTTTACTGTTCAAGGTATAGTGATATTAGAACCGATCTGGGAGCTTTACCTCTAGAATTTATGTTTCTCTCTCAGACAAACTAAAAATGTCTAAGCTATTGAACAGCCCTAATGTAAAAGAAATTTTGACAGGTTGCTACATTTTAATCCACATGTTCTACATGATATATAACAATAGTCCTGTTTTTGTACTTTGGAATGTGCATTCTGATTTATGCCTAATAAAGGGTGATTGGATTGGATTGGAGTTCTCCATGGCTATTTTGAGGTTCCTTAGGCAACCCACAACACCATTGCTAGGCCTTTCAAGTTTTGGTTTCTATAAAGAAAAAAAAAATTCAGGAGCTGTGAGAGGGGGTAGACTTGAAGGCCAAAACAGGCCTGGAAAGAGTTCCCATTTCCCTCTCCTGTCATGTCTCCTGATGGAAAGGGCCTTTCACTATGGACAGGTTCATTGGCAACAACTGGAGACTCACTACTCAAACAAAACTGGCCAGCAATCACTGGGTTTAATGAGGTCATTCTTAGGTGATGACCATGCAGCAGGTGGAGCCAGACTAACTTTTCAAGAGAAAAGACTGTCAGGGGGGGGGAAGGAACTAGGGTTTCCAAAGCCAGGTTGGGGAAGTATCTGGAGATTTTCCAGGGTGCAGCCTGAGAATGGTGAGGTTTAGGGAGGGAGAGACCTCAGTGGGTGAATTTCATAAACTCACCCTCCCAAATGCCTTAGAACTAATCTCTATTTGTCTACCAGTTGAAGCTTAATTCCAGAGGATCTCAGGTCCTACCTGGAAGTTGTCAACCCTAGAGGGAATGAAAGGATGAGAACTCAAGGCAGACAAAGCAGGGTGCTGAGATGGGTAGGAAAGAGGGGAAGAAGAAGGAAAAAGGTGATGAGAAACTATGGGGGACACTAAAGGAAGAGAATAGATAAATAAATAATGAGGGAAAGGAATATGGAAAAAATGCAGATCCCAGTTGTATAGCATAAAATGATAATTCAGACAACAATGTAAGATCACATGCCACTATAAATTCAAAGGCAAACAAAGAAACAATTACATAACTAATAGCCAGTTTTAAAAGAAAAGCAAAAGTCTGCTAAATATTGAGGTCTGTTCCTAAGGGAAAACAATTGGCTCTTTCCATACAAATCTCCTAAAGCGTTTGTAAAATTTCCAATTTCCCCTTCTTCCCATACCCACTTCTGTTTTACGGGGAGTCACTTGAGAAATGATTCATGGCCACCATTACATAGTTTCTTCTCTCTTTTTTTTGGGTCCTGTGATGAATTGATGCTTCATTGCTTCACTGCTTCATGCTGTGATTCTCTGTGCCTCATATACTCAATGCATTGAAGATGACCCACCGTTTTTTTAAAAAAGAAAACTTCTAATCAAGCAAGAGCTGAGAAAGACAAGAGAATTGAAGTCACAAAATGGGTAGTAGAGGAGGGATGGAAGAGGAAGAGCTTATGCAAAACATTTTAAAGAGAAATACACGCAGCAAGTGGAAACATTTTGAAAATGTTTCAGCCCAAATGGATTTTAAAAAAGAAATTCACTTAAATATGTTTTGAGTCTGGAAATAAACATTTTGGGGTAAAACAATGTGGAGCTCCATGGAGGAAACATTTTATTTGAAAGCGTTTTTAAATGGATTGGTAGGAAAAGCCAGTGAGAGTTGAATTCATCTTGGGAAACATTCCACTCAAAAGTGTACCTCCCTTCATGTTGCCACCCACTGAATGTCTAACTGAGGGGTCATGGAGACAGGTTCCTGAATCCTATCATATATTTCCCCCCTCACAATAATTTTTATCCTTCCTCCCAAGAAGGAAGGTCATGGTCATGGTTCTCCTCTCTTCACTTTATCCTCACCTCAACCTATAAAGAGTAAGATTAGACTGGGGTAGAGTTATCCCAGTGAGCTTTGTGACTGAGTGGAGATTTAAACCAAGGTCTATCCCATATGGCTTATTCTGAGCTACTACACCATATTGCCTCTCCTTATGGGATACAGAGTAGCCAATGTGTCCAAGGTAGAGGTAGCTGAGTGATTTCTTGGGGATTTTAGCTAGTCTCCAAATTGACAATTAAAAAAATGGCTGCTGTAGGAATAGGAAAGAGAAGAAGTTTGGATTTATATCCCCCACTTTTTTCCCCAATTGGCCATGCTGACAGAGGCTGATGGGGTGCAGTTCCTGAACATCTGGAGGCCTTGGGTTCCCTACCCTGGACTAGCCCAAGGTCACCCAGCTGGCGTGTGTGGGAGTGCACAGGCTAATCCTAGATTCTAGATAAGCCTCCCACAACTCAGGTGGCAGGCGTGAAATCCAAACCCAGTTCCTCCAGATTGGTCCCTTGGGCTCTTAACCTCCTATGCCTGCTGCTCCTTGAGTTTGACTCAATGTCAAACACCATCCCATTAAAACTCCTCCCCTTCCCCCAAACTCCCACCCCTTCCTAAGGTGTCACTTACTAAATCCAGGTATTTCGAGGGCCCCAGAGCCAGCAATCCCTAATGTTGTGACTCTTCAGGACAGGAGTAGTCTTAAACAATTTAGAGCTAGTGGAATGTTTTCCTAAAGGCATACTGCCAAATATGCAAGATCATAACTTACCACAGAATCAATGCTTCGTTCTCTTCTATTTTTTTAAAATATGTGATTGTTAGTTCTCCTAGATCTTCCACCTAGGGACATTTCATGACAGTGTGGCGATTATCTCTCTTCATGACTCCACAAAACCATCTGTCAGGAGTCAGGACTACTTCCACCTAGTGGCCCTAGATCCCAGCCTCCTATCCCGACAGATGGGACTCATTGTAGCCTAGTGCACAATATATTGTCTGTGCGATCTTTCCTTTAAGATTTAGAGAAACAGCAACTTTAGTTTCTAGGTTTCCTTGGTTTCTTAGTCTGCAGCTACTATTAAACAACTCCATTTTTTCCTTTTCATGTTTTATCCTATGAGCAACAGAGCAGTACATTAATTGGCTTGTCTTATTAATTCAATAAGCAACTTCCAAGATGGGAAATGCTTAGCTATGCCTGCATGTTTTGGCACTTTTACGTTTGGAGGAAAGGCTCGAAGGCTTGAATTGCTCTGATGTTTCCACAGTTCACTGGATAATGTTCTGCTCTGCTTTGAAGATTTGCCATTCAAAGAATTACTACAAACTGCAACAACTTTTCCCATGCATTATTATAATTTAAATTCTCACTTTATAGCCTGATAAGAGAGCATTTAGCACTGTGCATATTGTGAGGCGATATTTCCAAATACCAGGAAGATGTAGTAAGTGCTCATTAAATGTGCAATTTCACTTCAGATTTAAAGGAACAGTTAGAAAGGTTTATACAGAAGCAGAAAATGTCTTCCCCTTCCAACAAGATTCCGTCCAATTGGGTTGTTTCTGACAAAATTAGAAAGAACTGAATCTAACTGCAGTCTGGCAAGAGAAAAGATGTATGAACCAATCCAACAGAGATGCATGTGCTATATAGGATGCTGCACATATATTTTTCTCAACTGAGAAAAAGAATTACCAGAGATCAGAGCCTCTTGGTAGGCTGACCAGGCGTCCTACTTTGGAAGGACAGTCCCACCTTAAAACAATTTGTCCTGCATCCAGCGGGTTTTCAAGTGCTCCGATTTTTTGAGAGGAGCTGCCGCGCAGCCTACTGGGGCTCAAGGCAGTCACGGCGGCAGCCTCACAGCGTGTGCAGGAGGCATGGCCTTCTGGGCTCCATTTCCATACCTACCCACCCATCCCAGTTCAGGTGACCATCTGGTCACCCTACTCTTCAGTGAAGTCCACCTTTCCTCCAGTGAACCCAGAGGACACACAATATTCCCTCTATTTTAACTTCTGGCTGTCAGGTACATTAGACTAACGGATCCAGCTAGTGTTATAGGGCTGAACCACAAGCAGCTTGGGTAGGAGGAGAGTGAGGTAGGAGGACATAGTATGGCAAGGTGTCACAGCATGATGACTATCACCTCAGGAATACCCCAAATCAATGGTAATAGCAATAAGCATTTGCCAGAGATTCTATGTTTCTGGATATTTCACAGGATTCTCTCATCATGCAGGTGGTTGCCTGAATTTTCTACTCCAAGCAGAAATAACAAACAGAAACTCTGGGAGGATGAAGCCTTTGTCTAGACTGTACCAGGATGCAGTACATGATTCTTCTCGCTCTAATTTATTCTCACGAGTATTTATGTGGAAGCGGATATTGAGCTCAATAAAGTGACATGGCTCCAGGTCCTCACAGGTTACAAATCAGAGTTATACCCTTCTAAAGCCTGTTATTTCAATGGCAGGGGTTGCCATCTTCCCTGGGAAGGAAATCTTCCTCCTGTTCCTGCCACTGCTTCTATATGGCCAGGGGGGTTAAAACATAGTCAGAGAGTGGGGACACAGTCAGCAACAATGTGACATCACTTCACAGGGGACTTAGGTGTAGCACTTCAGGCCTAGCTGTCTTAACCTCTTTTCAGATTCATGAGGGCTCATAAAACAGAATTCTCCTCCTGAGGAAGTAAGACCTCCCCTCAACTAGAAATATAGTTTGTTGAGGGAAGAGTCTTCTAGACATCTCTCTAGAAAAATTAAGGCTGTATGTGCAGGATCATTTTGTATGGAAGATCATTCAATTATAGGTAGCCTAGGCTCATCTGCTGCTGTCAGGAACTGGGCCTGCTGCACATTTTTTATCAGATCCATTTCTTTCCTGTATGTCTTCATTGTATTGTCCCCATCCCTCTTTATGTGTTTTAAAAAGTTGTACTTTGAAACGTTCAATAGACCTTTAAACAGCGAAAGGAACATCTAGTGAGCTGAAACTGGGGCTCCATGGGCTGATAAAAGTTGTATTTTCCCTCTATAAATGGAATTGCATCATAAATTAAATCTACCAACACTTGGAAACACACAGGTCAGACAGCAGGTGTTGGAAAAGCCATGTTAAGGTCAAATCTTACGTTAGAATATTACTGTGAGCGGTAATGGCAACAGTGGCGTGTGGTTAGAGCAGGTGGTGTTCTGCTAAGTGTCTCTACTTGAGGTGCCCTGTTTTGGTTGGGACAGAAAGGGGGGAATGCAAGCCAGTTTCTACAGTTCTTCAAATGGTTTTTATTCAAGGAAGAGCAGGACCCCTATCTCTCCTCCCAGGGTCCTAACTAAAACAGAGTACTTGCATATCCCTCCAGGCTGTGGGAAGCTGCAGACTTGGTTCTTTACTTTGTACTGTTGGATGGTTGACAGTCTCTTAGCTTCCTTGTATGGCTCTGGAATCCCTTTGCTCTCACTGTAGATAAACTTGGCTTGTTTGCCTGCTTGCAGCCCACCATATAACCTATGGACCTCTCTTCAAACTACCAGCAGGGGACATGGACTTCTCACTAACCCATCATAAAGATTATGGACTTCTCTTTAGCCACCATAAAAGGTATGGGCGTTACGAACAGTCGGAGATCTTCACCCTTAGCACCTCATTGACTAACTGAACAATTGTAACACGGAGGGTTTTCTGGGTGGAGAAGTACCTGCTGGAAAAAAAAAAAAATCTTAAAGGGGGCAAACTCTAACTAAAACACCCTCCTAGGAAGACTTAACAATCCAGGCAAAACCAAACTGACTATGCGTTAGACTAAGAGCATAGGGGAAATAAACAAAAGGCTCTGTGGGGGGGGGCATGACAAGGTTACATTCTAATCTGGAGAACTAGGTTTGATTTCCCGCTCTGCCGCTAGGCTATGGAGGCTTATCTGGGAATTCAGATTAGCCTGTGTGCACTCCCACACGCCAGCTGCGTGACCTTGGGCTAGTCACAGCTCTATAGAGCTCTCTCAGCCCACCTACCTCACAGAGATTTTGTTGTAAGAGGGGAGGGACGAGGAGATTGTCAGCCCACTTGGAGTCTCCTGCAGGAGAGAAGGAGGGATATAAATCAAACTCTTCTTCTTCTGAACAGTCAGACTTCGCTTAAAGGCAGCTGTAATGGGGACAAGACAATTGACACAGTTGCACATTTTGGAAAACAGATGCTACTTTCAAGTCCCACACTTTGCATTTTGAGTGGGATGCCCAAGAACATTCATACCACACCACTTATCTCAAGGGCCTATGGCCATTTCCACACAACTCATGAAAACATTTGCAAAATGTTTTTCAGTCCCTCCCACCCACTTGTTGCACTCACCTCCTTGAAACAGTTCCTGCCTGCCATTTTGTATTCCATAGGTTTTAAATGTCTTCATGGATTTGATGCTCCAACTTGTTCAACTTCATGCTGCAATTCACCACAGCTTGAAAAACAGCTCTCAAAATTAAAAAAACAGAACCAACAAAATAAACATCCAAGCATGAAACTCAGAAAATGTGAGGAGGAGAGAGTTTAGGGCTTCAGAGAACATGAAATGTTTTAAAAAGAGATATACATAGCAAGTGAAAATGATGTGGCGTTTTCCAACAATGGGAATTACTTCAAGAAGAGGGATGCAAAATAAAACATTTCAAGCTGAAAATAAAATGTTTTGGGAGAAAATCATGAGACTCTACTTGGAAATGTTTTATTTCCTGCCTTAAAAGTTTTATTTTGGATGAACAGAAGGGCCTATGTGTGTTTCAGATGTACTTAACCTAGTTATTGTTTATTGGCTCTCTATTTTTTAGGAATGTCTATGCTTCCTAGAGCTCTTTTAACATCTTAGGTATGACTGTAAGAAAATAAGAGTGAGAGCTGAGAAGAGGGATGGGTCAGTGCAGTTTAGTTATTAGAGTGTCAGACTAGCATCTGAGAGACTCCGGTTCAAATCCTTATTCTATGCTGGGTTGCAATGTCCCAGACTCTCTTATACACCATCTAATTGTTTGTAAAAAAGATTTGGCTGCCGATGCTTGTTTCAGTTTGATTTTGCAAACGTCAGACTTTCATACACAATTACACCTCCAGTTTGCCCTTTCAACAATCCACGAGGTGGAAGCTTGTTTGAAATGGCTAGCCCAAGACCATCAGGTTTTGTTTCCCAATAAATGCAGTCTTCAATCTAGACTGACCATTAACATTCCAAAATTCAAACTACAGCTACATGAGCTCTCCTTCTGTCAAGCTAAGCTATGACAAAACATTTCTTATACAGAGAAACACATAATATTTTTCAGCTTCAGAGAAACTTACAGGGCATGACCTTTAACAGGGACAGCTGCTTGCTGTCTTCCTCATGCTCTTAATTTAACTTTAAATGCATATTATTTATAGAACTTTCCACAAAAGAAGAGTGCTGAGTTTGGGCTTTCAACGTCCCTCCACTATTCCCTTGACAGGCAGCATGGCTGAAATGAGGCAGCTTTGTTTGAAAGTGCTAAGTTTTTCCTAGAAAAAAAAAGGCAGAAACTTATCTCATCCTTTAGTCTGAGATATCAGCAATAACAAAAGATCAATGTACTTACTTTAATAACACTCATGTAGAAGGTGCCTTGTCAAGCTCATTTTTCCCCACCCATTTATTCCACTAAGCTTTGTGGTTTGAAGACATGAAAACCACAAAGTAATGGTTCATGATGGAGAGTCTCTCAGAGATCTGTCAATAACTCCATTTATTTTTTAGGAGATACAGGTCTGAGTTGAGAGAAAAATGGCTCTCCAATATTATAAAAAAGCATTTAATATTTCACCATACAAGAAAGCCTTGATAAGACGGATGACAATATGGAAGGTTATAAGTCAAAGCTTTTGTACTGTGATGTTAAGAGGCTGGGGAAGCTGTTTCCCCAAAGACCTCCTAGCTCAGGCCCTTTTACAGCAAATGTATGAGAAGCGTGGTTGCAGTCCGGGATAAAAGTAACCTGCTTTCCTGTTTTTTCGCATTCACATGCATCCAAGCAGGCAGCGGTGGAGCCAATGTAAACAATGCACAGGTAAGTTTAGCCAGCGCCTTTGCAATGAACCCCACAGCCATGCTGATGTCTCCACAATACCACAATACGACCATCTGCACCTGCTATGCAGATGTAAACCCAGTTTTTTGAAACAGTGTCATACTGCCGGCCCGTTTGCAAGCGGCTGGAACCCAGGAATTATTCAAAGACTGCAAATGAATTGCAATTCTCAAAAGCCAGTTTGGAAATAACACAGAACAGACTTCGCTTTAGGAGGTGGGATCAGAGGTGGGATCCAGCAGGTTCTCACACAGGTTCGAGAGTGGGTACTAATTGACGTAGAGAGGTTACCAGGTGGTGCGTGATTTTTGCCTTGGTAGCGGCCCTCCTCTCAGCAGTAAGCGCACAGAACTTGAAGCAGTCTAGCAGGGGTACAGCGTCGCGTGGCAGGCTGTGCCTCGATGCATTGATTTCCACCAAGGACCAGCACAGCCCGGCTGCGTCAGCTGCCACAGCTCCGCCAAGAATGCACCCACCCTAAGATACTGGCCACACCCCATCACTCTGTGGCCTTGGAGGCTGTACCGCAGTTTGAATCCCACCACCATGGGAACTTGTTACCAAAATTTTTTGGATCCCACCACTGAGTGGGATCTGTGCAAATACTCCCGCCCCAATGGATTTTCCCCCCATTCCCTAAACCCATGTTTAATGTCCACCTGTACGAAGTGGGCCTCACTGTGTTGGTACAAATCCTCTGTTGTTGGGTGCCGCATGTCCCTTGTTATATTGTAGGGAAAGAAGTGGTTCCCAGCATCAGCCATTTGGAAGTCAAGCCCATCCAGGAAGAGAAGTTTTCAGTCTGGACGGAAACAGCAACAATGCAAAACATTTCAGAGCAAGCAACAGAATCAGCCCAAACAGAGACACTTGCTCAATAAAGACACCTTGGTTGGATTGCCCTGGTCTAGGCTTCTTCCACATGCAGAATAATGCGCTTTAATCCCACTTCACAATTGTTTGCAAGTGGATTTTTCGCGATTCCATAAACTGCATTAGAAGTGCATTGAAATGCATTATTCTGCGTAATGGAAGGGGCCACAGAGAGTTGGATTCAGACTAAATTTTCCAGCTAATGGCCTTTCCTTCACCTTCCCTCTCCCACTGGCAGCCCACTGGTTTCCACAAATGCTGCTTCTCAGTGACAGGAGCCCTTAGGGAAGGGACATGAAGGGGTCTGCTGGAAGGGTAGTAAGGGGAGAATTTCCATTGAGTGGAAAGATGTAGTCCTGGATCCAACCTGTAGCTCCAGCTAGCCTTCATTGTAGCCCCTCCTCCATTTTATCCTCTCTACAATGGCGTGAAGTAGGTTCGTTCAGAGAGAGAGACCGCTAACTCTACTGAGTGGCAGAGCAGAGATTTTAATCCGGGTCTCTCAGATTCTGATCCATGCTAACTGCTACAACACAGAGTGAGGAGTTTCATTCTAGTGGGGTTAATCTGCCTTTCTGGGTACATTGCATTCTGCTCCCTTCCAATGTGTGCATGATTCTCCCTTTTCCATTTTTCTCCTGAAAACGCAGCTCTCTTGCGAAGGAGATAGAGACGAAAGAGAAGTGACTAGTCCATGAGTCACAGGAGCTTCAGGGTGGAGCCAGGACATGAAGTCAAGTCACACAAAGTCACCATTCCTGAAACTGCTACTACACACTGCAGTGGCTGGTTGACATTAAAGAACGGTAGCACATATGTTTACAAAGCTGGGACATCTGGTGTTTTGTTGAAAGTGACCAATTCAAAGGGGCTCACATTAAAGATGTTTCCCTACAACTAAGTGTTTCTTCCACTTGCGTTCATAAAGTCATCTTAATTACATATTATTGCCAATGTTGGGCTCATTCCCTTTTATGCAGATAATGCACTCAAACTGCTTTCAGTGCTCTTTGAAGCTGTGTGGAATGGCAAAATCCACTTGAAACAGTTGTGAAAGTGGTTTTGAAATCACATTGGCCTAGCGTGTGGAAGAGACCTTGGTTAATGAGATAGGTGTCCCCACTTACTGCAAAGAAGTACATTTCCCACATAAGGTCTCTGTGTACAATGAAAGATGGCTTGAAATAATGAATGGATATAAGAATGAATTCATTTCGACCCGATCAAATGTAACAATGACACGAGAAACGCCAACCGGCAATTCAGATATTTTTTTTAAAAAAAAAAATCCTGCTACCTTCTCATATTATCCTTCATGCCACATTTTAAGGTTTAAATATGCTGATCGTACTTTGGCAGGGTTTGGTGTGTAATGAAGAGGGGCTGATATTGTAATTTCTTTTCAACCCAGGTTCTTCTAGTTGAAATATACATAAAACATGCAAAATGGTGCAAGAAAATCATGCACAAAGTAGGGCTGAGACTTGGGGACGTTCCTCTCATTAACGAGACATCCTGAGCGAACAAAAAAAGGAGGAGGGTGAAGTGACGGGGAGCCACAGCTATTATTACAACGTATTTTATTTATGATTTTCAGGTAGTGTCTGTGCAAAAGGCACGGGTTTCCCTTCAAAGAAACAGAGTGTTCATTAAAACTAGAAAGGAAGTGCTCTGTGAACTTCATTTGCTGAACCAATAAAGTGCAAATTTGAGAGGAAACTCAATGTAAAACAACATTATTTATTTCCTTGAGTATATATTTATCCCGCTCTCTTCCCACAGAGACTGAAGATATTTGTAAACGGGTCTCCCATCTTCCATTTCACCCTCACCAGTAGCAGCAGAATTAAGTAATACCCTACTGGATCAGAACAATGGTCCACTAATCCAGCATCATGTCTCACAGTGGCCAACCAAAGTTACTCTGGGGCCCAACAACAGGGCATAGAGGCTGAGGTATTCCCCGATGCGTTACCTACTGGCACTGCAGTTCAAAAGGCTACTGCCTCTGTGTCAGGTCTTGAAACCTTAAAGAAGAGAAGAGTTTGGTTATGAACTACACTTTCTCTCCTGCAGGAGACTCAAGGGCACCCCACAATCTCCTTGCCCTTCCCCTCACATTCTGTGAATCTAGCGATTACAGCCCCTTTATCCTTCATAGAGACCCCCCCTCTTGTTTTTTCCCCAGGGATTTGGCGAAAAAAACAGTCTTTGGGTTGGGCACCCAAGGTCAGCAGCACACTGAGAAGGCACTGGCTTCCTACCCTGAGACAAGCAAGGCAGTAACACAATCCCATGGGGCAGGAGTACCAGAGGCTAGTTATCTACAAAGCATATAAAACCATGAGTAAAGATCAGAAAGAAGAATGCAAAGATGGCAGTGGATGCATATAGCCAGGCTGGTTACATATATCTTTCCTAGCAGCAGCAATTTGTTGTTATTTTAAAGCAGTTGCACAGTTCAAGAAGGTATCTCAATCATAGCAAAGCATCCCTGACACTCCTGAATGAGAGCTCTCTTAAGTGCTATGCCTAGTAGCCATTGAATCATGAAAGTCTTTTCTTAAATCTGCTTCCAATCCATTTTAATAACTTGTTTAGGAAAGAAGTGTTTTCTTTTGTCCATCTGGATTCTCCTGCCCATCAACTTCACTGGATGCTCGCCCAGGCTCCTACCCCTACCATCATTAGTTATCTCTTTCCTAGGGGTCTAGGAAAGATTCTTCAGCCTTAATCGTCTTGGTTGCCCTCTTCTGAATTTTCCAGCTCTACAGTGTCTTCTTTGAGGTACATGAAATGCACACAGTATCCCCAAATGAGGCTGTGTAATATAGATCTGTATCCAAGTGCTTCACTTAACATTTGGCTGCTTTATTTTTGATCCTTTTCTAACCCATATACAACTTTTGCCTTTTGACTCTTTTTTGTCCTGCTGGAGCCTTATTTTATTAGTTATCCTCAGGAACCCCAAGGTCTTTTTCCTTCTCAGTCACAAGAAGTTCAGATCCATTATTGAGAGTAGAAGGAAAAGACCTTACAATCAAACAGGTCAATTGTTCCTAAAAGTTCGTAGTGATCAAGACCTGTTTTGTCTTTTTATTTACTGCATTCTCAGTAAACTAAGTGTACATGGTTCCCCTCACCCAGCTTTATGCTCATAACCATCTTATGAGGTTACATTGGTGTAGAAGGAAACACTCCACGGGTGTTGTATAGTTCATAGATAAGAGATAAAGTTCAAAGTGGACTTAAGTTCTAAAAGGATAGCCACAGTTTTGAAGTCTGAGATATGTAGTATGTTTGGTCTCTGCAATTCTGTTGTATATTGAAATGTAATCCTTGTTTTTTCCACAGATGCCAGAATGACAAACCGTTTCTGTAGAGGTGTTCCACAAGAAGAGCTCCTCTAATCCAATTGCAACTGCATGATGCGTTACTGCAATAATCTCATTTCACACCTTCTTGGGCGTTTGTGAAATATAATTAAACCCACAATCACCAATAGAATTAAATAAAATCGCATTTTAAAATGTAGGGTGTAATGCAAAATGGAGTGTTAGCCTGTTCCTTTTTTGATGGGGAATTAGCGAGAGCAGTCTTGGCTCATTCCTTTTAAATCACACAGAAATATCACACTTTCAAGCTGCTTTCAGTGCTCTTTGAGCTGTGTGAGGAATGGCAGAAATCCACTTACCAAACAGTTGTGAAAGTGGTTTGAAAATGCATTATTTTGCGTAATGCTTGAGGAAGGAGGCCCTTGGCTTAGCAAAAGATCCAGCAGGTTGAGATCTTGGTTGTCTATGTATGCAGAAGTCAGCTTTTGCAAAAAAAAAAAAAAAAGTCTGCCAGGACAGTGAAATAAAGTTTAACAATTTTATTAAAGAATATATATGAACAAGAGCAAGCCAGCTGGATCAGACCAGGAGTCCATCTAGTCCAGCTCTCTGCTACTGCATGATGGCCACCAAAGTGCTAGGAGCTCACAAAAGGAAGGAAAATAATAAAACCAAAAGAAAATAATAAATGTACAAAGCACACAATAATCAGAAACAATGACCACACAGAGAGTCCCTAGGATATAAGCAGTGTGGAGGATAGGCTAAGGAGGAGTAAAGGAATTAGGAAATTGTTAGGTAATACTGTACCCTAATCCTGAAGTGGTTTTGGGTCCGATGAAATGAGTCCAACAACCTGCACTGGGATCAAGAGAAGTGGGCTAGAAGCAGGTGGCACACAGTACAACTAGACAAAGGAAGCCTCAGAAGTACTGGGCCCTGAGAACGGTGGGATCCAACCAGTTCACAGAAGTGGTTACTAATTTTTTTTCTGGTGCGAGAAGGGTTACTAAACAATCTCCTGCCCACAATAGGGACTGGAGGAGTGCGTGTGTCTTGTGGCGCCACTGTTTGAATCCACCATGGAACCTGTTATTAAAATTTTGGATCCACCACTGGCCACAGGCATTGAATGGGGAGCTATTTTATATAGGAAGATTGGGCTCTCTGGCCATGCTGAGAGAGCAAATGCTATAAGAGAAAAGAGGAGTCTTGCCTTTCCAGGGAGAGATAGAGAGAGACATAAACGTAGAGGAAGTGACAGGACATTAGTTTAATGGGTTGAACTCTTGGCTTAAGTGGCTAAACTGGAGTGCCCAAAGGAAGGTATCTGATTGAAACTGTAAAAGACAATAAGGTGGTCTTTAGAAGAGAGATTAGTCAGAGCAGGTATTCCCAAAGAGCTGGAGATGGAAACAGGGGCGTGTCCCCAGGCCTTGGCAACGTGCCGGAGGCCCGGGGACATGCCAGGGCGGCGGGGCGGCGGCGCTCTGTGGCGCCGGCGTCCCGCCTCTTCCCAGGACCGTCCGTGCGGACGGTCCCAGCGTCTTCGGGTCGGCGCGAAATGCGCCGACCCAGCCGTTTCCGCCTCCGTGCGGAAACGGCCTTTGCTTTATGAGACGGTATATCTCATTAGCAGTCATAAGAAGAAGATCATCAAGGGACACAGCTAGGTCTTGCAACTTATTGGTTATATGAATCCACCACTCCGTCGAGACCAAATAAGAGCGCACGTTTGAGGTAAAGCTACTGCAGCTCCCTTTGTTACTAACCTGAAAAACCCCCTGAAATGGTAGCTTGGCTGAGGAGGCAACACTTTCTTGGCCCTTCCATTGCTGCTTTCTTAACACTTAACACCATTCATAACACTTTCTTAACTCTGAGGTGGCAACACTTTCCAACGCTGCAGATCATGAGGCAAAAAACATGTCCACAATTTTCTCCTGGGAATCAATAGTCTGAACTATGTCAGTTCCTCTTGACCCTCCAGTTCCAAAAACCAATTCCTGGGTGCTCACGGACCAGTACTTGTCTGCATCTTACTTCCACCGATGGGAGGGAAAACTGATCACCTCCCAGTGACATAGCTTCCACAGGGCGGGATGGGGACAAATACTACAGGCAGGCCCCCATTCTTATGGGGTGTGGAAAATCGCCCTCCTCCTTGACCCCTTGGCTGGGCCCAACCCTGCCAGGCCTGGTGGAGGCCTCAGCCAAGCACCCCTTTGACCCAGCCCTGCCCCACCAGGCCGGGCTGCGGCCACAGCCAAGCCCCCCTTGGCTCAGCCCTGCCCTGCCATCTACCCAGCAGAGGCCGCAGCCGAGTGCCCCTCGGCCCCACCTCACCAGGTCCAGCAGAGGCCTCAGCCGAGCGCCCCTCAGCCCTGCCCTGCCCTGCCAGGCCTGGCTGAGTCTGCAGGAGTGATGGTGGGGAACAAGCTTGGCTTCTAGAAACCACTTGGAAAGTTTTCTCCTCCACAGAAGAATCAAGGATTTGTAGCCTGCAAGGCAATGCTAAGGTAGGGGTGCCTATTTTTTTTTCTTTTCAGGAAGGAAGGCTGTTTAGCATGCCTCATCTTCTCCTTTAGGCCTTCGGGGTTCCTAACTTTCACGTTGCCCCCCCCCCCTTCACCGTTTCCTGCGTGTTTGCTTTTTTGTTTTTGTTTTAAGCCCTATGCTTATCAGCGTGGGAGGAAAAATCGGCGCTGACTGCAGAGCTGTAATAGTTCAGGCACCTTCTTGGTGACACATCTCCTGTCTCACGTCCCCCTTTTAGATGAAAATCCTGTTGAAAGACTTTTCCCTTCCCTGTTTGTTTGCTCCTTCAGGGTCGTGTGCTAAAGCTGGTCAAAAGGGAGGCGGCGAGAGCTTCATTACTTGGAGGAGTTAGCTGGCTGGTGTCCTGAGCCAGAGAAGCTCTTCCTCCAGGGCTTGAAAGGCCAGCACGCGCAGCTCCGCCTGAGAAGAGCATTTTGATCTCGCTCCCTCGAGGTAAGTTACCCGAAAGTTTTTGCCCCCCCTCCCCAGATGAAGGCAACCGTTTACATCGCCCCCAGACTAATAATGAACACTCCACAACCTTTTTAGTGGGTAAAAATTTGGCCACAGCCTGAGATTTATTGACAATGGGAGCACAGGATAAAAACAGTTGGCGGAGCATGGTAAGGAGTGATCCAAGTTACTGGGCAGCCCGAGTGCTGTCCCTCAGTACAAGAAACGTTCCTCGAGCCCGCTTGCTGGAGGAGATGACTACAGCAGCAAATATTAGGCAAATGGGAGTCCAGCTGGACAAAAGGCCCCTGACTGGGTCCCCACCCTCATTTGCTACTGGGGGCACAAGCCATGTTTTAGCCCCGTTGGGCGTCCCATCACTGGCTTTCTCCACCCCAACCCTCTTAAGGAGGAAACCAATAGGGTCAGCCACAGCTTTCCCTATTCAATTGGATCACCCTCATGTGAAAACCGCACAGGCCATGACAATAACCAGCATGCATTAACATCTTTCAAAAACAGGGGACTGGGAGGGGGGGTTCACAAAGTTCTCTTGTGCAGCAAAGAGGGGGCCGATTGGGGAGACACGGCCTTTTAAGGCCTTCCCCACCTGGCCCCTAGTGATGATGACACCACCTCTTCCACATGTCCCCGCCTGCGTGCGAATGCCCACATCCGGGACAGAGGCAAGCCGGGGGGGGGGGGGGGCGTTTGCTTCCCCTTTCTCTGGGGAGCAATGGCGGCCCGCATTAAGTTGTGGCTGCTCTTTCTGCAAAAGGCATCGATGATGCCACTGGGATTTGGCTTGGCAGGGGGAGAGGGAGACGGCTCTTGAACAAAACCCCGTGAATGGCTTTACTACCCCTCCCCACCATTTTCACTTTCAGAAGGAGATGGCTGCGGCTTGTGCCTATTCAGATTTTGAAAAACTGCCCCGCTTTGGGATATACAAAAATCTGACGCTGTATCATAGATTTTGAAACAGTGATTTCTCTTCTAGGCCTGCTCCCCTCCCCCCAGCCAATGAACTTTGTATTTCTGGATGATCTACTGTCCCAGGAGAAGACATTTTCTAGGCTGAAGTAAGCTTGTTTTCTTCCGAAATGTCACAGAGAAGTCATAATCCTGGGTTGCTGACCACAACCCCTGCAATTATCCACCATCCCTACTTTCTCCAATCCACTGGGGAGATCCAGAAGATGATACGCAACATGAAAGGTGCTACTGATATCTCTTGCAGCTGGAGGCTGTCGCCTATTGGCACTTTTCACTGGGTGGGGCTGTTACTGCAGCAGCAAAGACTGGGGTCATTGAAGTGGCCGTTTGATGCTACAAGACATCTCCAGATCAATGTGGGGGCAAGTGAACTGCTGTCCAGGAGGAAGGTTATCCAGCCAGATAGTGGTAGTCTTCTATTTTGTATTAGTGCTTCTGCCCTGTGCAGTATGTGATGCTCCTGGTGCTCAATGCACCCTCTGTGACCCTCTTCCAATACTGCACAAATATCACCAGTTGGGGGGGTTTATCATCGGTGGCATTCTTTCCCAAATATATGTCTCTTTTGATCCATTAACATTCAAGCAGCATCCTTCCCAGGCTGAGACTGGTGAGAGTGTGTAAGTATTCTGATTTCTAGATTAAAGAAATGCCATTCCTGGAGCTCTTGTCTTTCTTCCAAAGGGCTGCTCTTCGCCCTTCTTGTGATCCAGAATGGCCTTAGTGTTAAAGTGCAGATTTAGTTTATTTGCACATTATTTATTTATGTATTCACTTACTTATTTACTTATTTAATTAGGTTCATAGACCGCCCTCCCCTTAGGGGCTTCGGGTGGTGGACAACAATAATACAAAAACAGCTTTAAAACACAATACAAAACAACTTAATATCATTAATAAAACCGGGAACTGTATAGCATCAGATGGCATCACATCCCTCCATTATGGATGTTTGCTTTCGTTTAGTGGTACCTGGTCCAGGCACCGTGAGGGGGCTATAGAGTCATTCCATAGCAGCCATGAATCCCCACATGCACTAATCATTGCCATTTTGATCTTTCAATCAGTATGTATTTCTCAAGCAATGGACATTTACAGTACAACTACTGTCATGTTGGGGGTCGACAGGATTCTTTTCGTTTAGAAGGGCTCCTCGTTCTAAACAACTATTAGGGAACCCCAATATTAGTTCTTTGGCAATTCAGAAAGTCATATTAAGAACTGATTCTTTCATCAGTTTAAAAAATGGGGGGTTGCTATCAAAGTGAAATCTACCTGCGTAGTGGGGGAAAATGATCTCCCTGCCTGAATTTCAGACTGGCAGAAGAAGCCCTTGCTATTCCACGGCCAATTAACATTCTCTCTTGCAGCTGATTTGAAGATATTTAAAATGGGTGGGTGAGAGAGCTTCTCCCTTTGATCCGGGAAGCCTCCATTATGGATGGAGTCAATTTTTTAAAGAAAAGACAACTCACACATGCCTCATCACTTCCTGTAAATAGGGGATCTAGACTGGGGGGAGCACCATTACAAACTAGAAAATGTTGACAGAGAGACATTTTTCTCTCTTTCTCACAATACTAGAACCAGGGGGCATACATTGAAAATGCTGGGGGGAAGAAAAGGAAACACTTCTTCACGCAACGTGTGATTGGTGTTTGGAATGTGCTGCCACAGGAGGTGGTGATGGCCACTAACCTGGATAGCTTTAAAAGGGGCTTGGACAGATTTATGGAGGAGAAGTCGATTTATGGCTACCAATCTTGATCCTCTGTGATATGAGGTTGCAAATGCCTTAACAGTCCAGGTGCTCGAGAGCAACAGCCGCAGAAGGCCATTGCTTTCACATCCTGCATGTGAGCTCCCAATGGCACCTGGTGGGCCACTGGGAGTAGCAGAGAGCTGGACTAGATGGACTCTGGTCTGATCCAGCTGGCTTGTTCTTATGTTCTTATGTTCTTCTTAAGAGGCTATTCTGTTGTGCTATGAGAGAGTTCCAATTGACCTTATAAGGTTTCTTCCTTTTAATAATTCATTGTCTTTTTGAAACGTTGGAATCTGTTCCAAAGTATCTTACATGACAAGCATTGGTTACACCGCTGCTTTAACTATGAAGCCACTTTTTTGATTCCCAAATCTTTTCAGCGTCCTTATCGCTCTGAATGGCTGGGGCCATATCGAATCCCAAATCCTCATGCTAGGCTACTCTTTGGATTCCTTGGCCATGCTTTCACCTACATTGATCTTTCAAACCCTGAAAAGGAGGCTGCTGGATCAAGAACATCAATTCTTAATCAAAAAGGCCACTAGGTCTGGCTCACCTCTAGGTATCCCCTGCATGGGAAGTAGGGGGGCTAAATATCTCTATCAAACCATTTCACCCAGGTTACGTAGAGCAATGATGCCGGCTCGCTGCAATGCTCTTCCATCAGCTGCACTAACAGGGAGATTTGCCAGAATTCCTTACCATCAAAGGCTCTGCGCATGTTATGGAGACTGTGTAGATTCCATAACACATATATTGCTCTACTCTCCCCTTTATATTGCACTTAAAACAAAACAGCTATCACCGTTGTTAGCTAAAAAAAGAGCATGCTTCCAATTCACAGAAGATAGTCGTCTTATTAGACAATACTAGCAGAAATGTAACTGATTCAGTAGCCAGATTTCTTGAAATATTTATAATTCAGAGTAAACTTGACTAATATCTCCTTCCTCTCCTTCCTTTTTATTTTTATTATCATTTTTCTTACCTTTCTCCTCCTTTGTTTGGCCTATTGAATGAACCTATTGTTTATGGAAATGCACTGTTATGCCAATAAAGGTTGTTGAAGTTGATAAGGATTCCTTGCAAGTAAATAAAAAAAATGTATAAATTAAATATAAAATAGTCTCAGCCCAGATACAACACAACAGAAGATTAATGATTCCTTATTTCCTCGATAAATTGCCAGTGAATAATGGCCCTTGTCGAATTGTTCAAATAAGCTGCGAGCAACTTTGCAGTATGGAGTGGCAGGATAAAATCCAACATTTATTCAGTGCCTATATATAGGCCGTAGGCACAAGACAGATAGCAAATGAATGGGACAAAACCAAGCAAACCAAAGAAACAATTAAAAAATATATGTTTGAACCTGATTGATAACTACTTAATTGCAATACAGTGGGGGTTTTTTCCGGGGTGGGTGGGTGTCAAAGTCTCTAGAAAGTTGCCTGTGAAACCTTGTCTTTTAGTGCAAAGTTCCTAGCAGTCTTATATTAATTTGAAATTTAGCCAATGCCACACTTTTTGAAACACACTTATCAGTTTCACAATATATAATCTGTTTGCAGGGTCCTGATTCAGAATTATCAGCACATCCTGGCTTTGGTATTTGCTGTTCAGGAGATCAATGAAAACCCCCAACTGTTACCCAACATCACACTTGGCTTCAGCCTCTACAACAGCTATTTCAGTGCAAGCAGGACCTTTCAGGCCTCCATGGAACTCCTCTCCGCACGGGGCAGAGTCATCCCCAACTACAAGTGCAGCTCCCTCAGCAATCCGGTCGTTGCCATCGGGGGACCGAGTGCCAGCTTTTGTTATCATATGGCGACCATTCTGAGCACCTACAAGATTCCACAGGTAACAAGCGTGCTTCAGTCATTGGCGGGTTAATTTAGATTCCTTTAAATTAGTTAAGATGTTATGGTTTCCAGGTAGAAAAAGGCTCAGTAGAAACAGAAGTACATTCTGCTTGTCTCTCAAAGGTTAACTCTTCTTCTAGCAAAGAGTTCCTTCAGGTCAGCTTTGTGTGTGGAGTTGCCTTCAGTTTGCTCTGCGTATTGACCCTGACCTATCTTGGTGGTCTCCCATCCAAGTATTAAGCAGGGCTGACTCTGCTTAGCTTCTGCAATATCACCAGACCAGGCCAGCCTGGGCCATTAAGATCCTTTCACTCAATTTTGTGGCTTTTTGTTGTTCATTCAGTCTTTGAGCTTCCACCTGGGCTCACATTCATACATAAGACATTTCATGGGAGGTGACAGGATGAGCAGCCTAATTTCTCTAGGATGACAATGCTGTTCATCCTCTCAACGCTTCTAGTTCTTTACATAATGAGAAGATAAGAAAGTTAAAGAATATCTCCTTAAATATATGTTCCAAATTTCCAGCTCTATGTACATGTGCTAGGCATCACCCACTTGCTGAACCACTATCTGGCCAGCAAAAAAGGAAAAAAATTCACAGCAGTTATATTAGAAGAAGAAGAAGAAGAAAAAGAAGAGGAGGAGGAGGAGGAGGAGTAGTTTGGATTTATATCCCCCCTTTCTCTCCTGCAGGAGATTCAAAGGGGCTTACAATCTCCTTGCCCTTCCCCCCTCACAACAAACACCCTGTGAGGTAGGTGGGGCTGAGAGAGCTCTGAGAAGCTGTGACTAGCCCAAGGTCACCCAGCTGGCGTGTGTGGGAGTGTACAGGCTAATCTGAATTCCCCAGATAAGCCTCCACAGCTCAGGCGGCAGAGCTGGGAATCAAACCCGGTTCCTCCAGATTAGATACACGAGCTCTTATCCTCCTATGCCACTGCTGTCCAATGGCCTGGTGGAGTTCTAGTCCCTGTCCAGTTGCACGATGGACTGTTGTGATAAATTATTTTCATCTCACTGCTGATGACGGATAAAACAGAAAGTGCCAAAATAGGATTGCAGCCAAACATTGAGCAGATACAATAAAGAACCTCTTCAATGTGTCTAATAAGAAACTTTGAATTGTTCAGGATTTTCTATTCCTTGGCTCTATCATCATCCAAAAGGGAGACTGCTACCAAAGTATTGGAGGTGCAGTGCTGAAATTTTAAATTAATGTTCAGAATAAAGCATTTAGAGAATGATCCTTTAGTACCGGAAGTTAATGTTCTAAGCTATAAAGAATAGAAGTGCCCTTTGTTCTGTATGTGTCTTATACTGTATTAAAAAGTTGACAGATCTCTATGGCCCCTTCTGCACACGCAAAATAATGCCTTTTCAAACCACTTTCACAACTGTTTGCAAGTAGATTTTGCTATTCCGCACAGCTTCAAAGAGCACTGAAAGCAGTTTGAAAGTGCATTATTCTGCATGTGCGGAATGACCCTATACGCAGCAGTGGCGTAGGAGGTTAAGAGCTCGTGTATCTAATCGGGAGGAACCGGGTTTGATTCCCAACTCTGCCTCCTGAGCTGTGGAGGCTTATCTGGGGAATTCAGATTAGCCTGGGCACTCCCACACACGCCAGCTGGGTGACCTTGGGCTAGTCACAGCTTCTCGGAGCTCTCTCAGCCCCACCCACCTCACAGGGTGTTTGTTGTGAGGGGGGAAGGGCAAGGAGATTGTAAGCCCCTTTGAGTCTCCTGCAGGAGAGAAAGGGGGGATATAAATCCAAACTCTTCTTCTTCTTCTTCATCTTTGAGACAGAAAGCAAAATTTTGTTGTATAAACGTTTTGTTGTATAAATGTTGCATTTTTTAGAGTTTGCTAGATGCATCTATTACAGGGGAAGGCTATGAGAGATAACTATCAGCACAACTTCCCAATAGCTAGTTTAGGGTCTGGGAAATGTGTCTTGTCTTCTCCTCTTGTATGTGAAATAAAGAAGAAAATCTACTATGTTTACCATTGCAATACTGAAACCGGTTTGATATGAAAATTTGTATAGCAGGGAAGATGGGATGGCAACATCTCAAAGATGGCATAATATCACCCACTGAGATAGTGACAAATGTTCCTTTATCTCTCAGCAATAATGCCACCTGGGTTTTTTTTTTTATAATGAATAGAAGAATTATACGAAGTGTGAACTGTTTATTGTTTTGTGGTCTCCTGCTTAGAAACCAAATGTTACCAATAAACATTTAGGTGAAAGGTCAACCACTGAGTAACCCTAAAAATCATTTTAAAATCCATGCCCATATCTGCTGAATGTCGACCTCCAATTGACCATGGATTGTATGTAAGAGGCTTCACGTACTTGTCATGATTTGGAAAAGTCCAAAGCCCATGTCACCCATGATGTATAAGTGATATGATTTTTGCAACCTGAAAACCACTATAAGTGCTTAACAGTGGCTCCTGTACTTTGAATCTTTTTTTCTTTCTTTTTTAAAAATATATTTGTATTGATATTTTGGATTATTACAGATTTATATTGTACATCTTTTATTTCATCCTCCATATCCTTTTACCCCTTTTTTCTCCCTCCCCCCTCTTCTTTTCTTCTTTAGATGTGCGGCAGCAGGTCCATTCTTTTCAATCTTCTTATCCAATTTTCTTCTGTAATTCCAATTTCGTTTAGCCAGTCTTTGAATTCCACCCAGATCCACTCCATATCTTTTTGTTTTTCTTGCCATATTTGGTTTCTTGACATTATGTCAAAAATTTCTAATTGTATTTGCTCCCATATATATTCCAACCATTTCTGCATTGTCCAGATTTTTTTGTCCTTCCACCCCAATGCTATTACTGCATGGGCCGCTCTGATCATGAGTTTGAATAGCTTTCTCTTTCTTTGTTCGATTATTGTATAATCCAATATGCCTATAAATAACAAATCTGTGTTGATCTTTATTTTTACATTCACATATTTTTCTATATATATTATAACATTTTCCCACAAATGTTTTACCTCTGGACATTCTAGCCACATATGTGTATATATTGCATTTTTATCTCCACAATGCCAACATTTTGGACTGAGTCCACTTATATATGCCAACTGTATTGTCAAAGGCTTTCACGGACGGAATCACTGGGGTGCTGTGTGGTTTCCGGGCTGTATGGCCGTGTTCTAGCAGCATTCTCTCCTGACGGTATTCTCTCCGCACAGTATATATACTCCACTTGCTTTCCATTCCTACCATCAGATTTTCTGAAGATGCCAGCCACAGATGCAGGCAAAACGTCAGGAGAGAATGCTGCTAGAACACGGCCATACAGCCCGGAAACCACACAGCACCCCATATATGCCAACTGTTTCGGTGTTCTGTACCATTTTAATATTAATTTCTTCTCCAATTCTGCATATTTCTGCCTCTTGAATCTTGATGAGATTCCATTTATTTCAACTGCATAGGAATAAGCCCTCTTAATTTATTTTTAGCATGTCTTGTCCCTGGATTTTCATTGGCATTGAAACGTTGGGGTTCCGCTGATAGCCACAAACTTGGCATATCAGAAGGAGACTGAGACAGGGATGGCCAGCTGTAAATAATTAGAAAAGATTTGCAAATGTAAGGATGTGTTCCTGGCAGCTAAGATCAAGTCAATTCATGATATACTATTCCTGATTACTATATATGGGATGGAAAGTTGGACCATGGAGAAAACTGAAAGGAAGACAGTTGATTAATTAGAAGTGTTGTGTTGGAGAAGAGTTTTACAGATACTGTGAACCAGGACAACCCCCCCCCCCCCCCCGATCAATTGGCCCTAGATCAGATCAAGCCTGAAGGTTCTCTAAAGGCTAAATGATTAAGCTGAGGCTACTGTATTTCAGTCATGCAGGAGAGAAAGGGAGGGGTGTAAATCCAAAACTCTTCTTCTCCAAAAAGAAGAAGACCTAACATGAGATAGATTGACTCAGACAAGGAGGCCACAGTCCTCAGTCTGCAAGATGTGAGAAATGCTTCACATTGGGACATTTAGGAGGACATTAATTCAGTGGTTCATCATATGTTGGAAAAGACCTGAAGACAATGATAGGCTGACCAGATGTCCTGCTTTGGGTGGGACAGTCCCGCCTTAAAACAATTTGTCCCGCGTCCTGCGGGTTTTTTCAAGTGTCCCGATTTTTGGAAGGCTGTCGCACTGCCTTCTGGAATGCAAGGCAGTGCGCGTAGGGGCCTCCCGCTGCTGCCACAGGAGCTAAGCACTGCCTTCTGGGGTGCCTCCCGCTTCCCGCCTCCCGTGACAAGAGCACTTTGAAGCTTTTCGCAGTGCTGCTGCGCAAGGGTCAGCTCAGCCTACCTGCTCCGTTCTGAAGTTCACAAAGGTGACCATCTGGTCACCTTAGACAATGAGTACACCTATGGAGGCTATAACTGGTAAATAGTCTTAGGCTCATTCCGCACACGCAGAATAATGCACTTTCAAGCTGCTTTCAGGGCTCTTTGAAGCTGTGCGGAATGGCAAAAACAGTTGTGAAAGCAGCTTGAAAGTGCATTATTTTGCGTGTGCGGAATGAGCCTTAGATATCTTGAAGAGATGCCTCAGGCCTCACACTCAAAGGTGTGACACACTGCAAATATACAGCACATTTTGGGGAGAATTCTGCCTTCAATATACTCAAATTCTTCCATACAAGGCAGGCCAATTTTATATCAGCTGCTTTCAGGCAAAAATAATTGCTCAAATGCTAGATGGAATAACTCTCAGTCCACCTATTTCTAGTTTTGCACCTTTCGTGTGGGTTCAGTCCAAGTTCCCTTGAGCAGTTCTTCGCATTCCTAAATGTGTGCCTAATTTGTTGTGAGGGTAGAAACAGGTACACAGATGGTCAAAACAAGAAATGGCCTTGCATCCATTTTATTATGGCTAAAGATAAATTTTGACCCAAGTGGTCTGTTATCTATGAATCTATGTGACAACTTCAAATATAAGTGGCAAAAGATCATTGAAAACACATTAGGAAATCTTGCTTTCTCCCTCCCAAGGTTTGCATGACTTGGGGAGAGATCAACCATAGTAGAGTATTTGTGTTAGGAAGGTGTTATACCTTCCCTCCAGCGTAAGACAAGAAAAACAGAAAACCTTGTGTTTGTTTTTTCAAGTTTCCCTTTTCTAATTTTATCTGCTCCAGGATTTTTGCCCTTTTGTTGAACAGAATCTCTGAAGGCTCAGAAGAAGATTAAAATGCTCCTACTTGGAGGACATGGGCCCCTTCCGCACATGCAGAATAATGCATTTTCAAACCACTTTCACAACTGTTTGCAAGTGGATTTTGCCATTCCGCACAGCTTCAAAGAGCATTGAAAGCAGTTTGAAAGTGCATTATTCTGCATGTGCGGAATGAGCCATGGTCATCTTGCTAGCCAGATTGATAAGGATTGTGCAAAAATTTGTAAGGTGTAGCAAGCTGACTTCAAGCCACATGATCACGTGGGAACCAAAAAATTTTAGGATATAATTTAAAAATTACCCTATGGGGTATATATAATTATTATTAATTATGCTTTTATACTGCCCTTCCCCAAAGGGCTCAGGGTTAGGGTTGTACATCATACATTATACTATGTATGCTTTTGGCTGGAGGCTCAGTGAAGTCAGAAATGGAAATATTAAGAGGCAAACAAATCCACCCAGTTTTTTTCTGCTGGTGAGAAAGGTAGACAAATTCCCCTTGGACAGCCAAGAAGAACTCTGCTGGGCATTAGTGGTTTTGCACAGACAAAAACTCTGTAGAAAGGAGGGGTGTTGCCTCCATCCAACTCAGAATTGGGATTCACATGTTCCAGTTTGGGAATTCAACCCCCTACCAAACTTTAACTTTTATTTTTGTAATGGTTCTTTGCATCTCCTTCTTTTCTTAGGTAACATATGCTTCTGTTCCAGTTAAGAATGACCAAAGCCAACCTGCTTCCTTTCACCACGTGTTCCCAAATGAGGCCCATCAGTATATGGGGATTCTTCAATTACTGCTGCATTTCAGTTGGACATGGATTGGAGTGATTTATATGGATGATGAAAATGGAGAAATTTTTGTACATGATGTGCTACCCATGTTTTCCAAGAAAAACATCTGCTTTGATTTCATGGAAAAATTTCCCTCCATGACTTTTTCCACTGAGATTGAAGATATGATATCAGAAGGGAAGGAATTGTTTCGTGTTGCCATGAGAAGCTCTGCCAATGCATTAGTTGTCTATGGCGGAAGTCAAACCATGACAGTTATGAGAACATTGTTGCATGTTTTAGCATTTGACAATGAACCTGTAGAGACAAAAGTCTGGATTATGACTGCCGAGATGGAGTTCACATCACTTGCCTTTCAAAGAGAATGGAGCATACAGTACATCCATGGGGCAATCTCTCTCTCAGTTCCTTCCAAGAAGTTGCTCGGATTCGAGAAATTCATTCAGATGAGAAACCCTACAGTGGACAGTGAAGATGGCTTCATAAAAGACTTCTGGGAAGATGCATTTGCCTGTTCTTTCACCCAACCTGTGGAGGAGAAGGATCAAGAGCCAATTTGCACTGGGAGGGAGAAACTGGAGAATCTTCCCAAGACCGTTTTTGAAGTGAGCATGACTAGCCATAGCAACAGTGTGTATGATGCTGTCTATGCTGTGGCCTATGCCTTACATGCCGCACATCTACAGAGATTCAAGCAATCAATAATGGGCAATAAAGAAAAGGAGGACCTTGTGAATCAACAGCCATTTCTGGTAAGATCCTGAGAAGAACAATGCCAGAAACCTCATCATACATGTAGGTCCTAGACAACATAGAAAGATGTCTCTTTCAGGACAAGATAGTTTGAGCTTCTGTTTAATAGCCGGTTGTCTTGTGTTCTTGTGTAAATGGAAGAGCTTCTAATAAGGAGTTGGGGATGAATGGGAGTACATGCTGTATGGGTACATAAAATTGGATGCCATGAACCAGTCTTTACAAGACTGGGGGCTTCTTATAAATAGAATGACCAGGAAATAATCAGCAAATGTGGTTACTATGCATTTTAAAGAAGTCTTCCCAGTGCCCCAAACAATTCCTCATTGATTATAATAGACCCAAATTTTTCAAAGAAAATATAGGGAAAAGAAAAAAAACCCAATGAGTCTACAGAGTTTTTTTCTTTTTGATTTTCTGAAATAGATGGGCTTATTAAACCAAAATCCCCCCAAAATACAATCTTTGGGAGGTGAACATCCCTAACTGTTCCGAGGGATTTTATAATCTACTGTGTACCATCCATTTGCTAACAATGTACATGGAATATGCTATTTGCCACCTTCTTCCCCTTTGGTTTTCATACTAATTCATTCCAGGCCAAAGTGAAAGCACTTTTCTGTACTTGAGTTCTTTGTATTTGTCTTTAAGGCAACACGGACTTTGTTGTGTGTCCCCACCCTTTGCTAAAGCCTAATGCTTGCTTTCTCCCTCCATGCTTAGTTCCACCCCTTTCTGAGAGGAATCTCATTCAACAGCAGTGTGGGGAAGAAGGTTGCCTTCAACCACAATGGAGAGTTAATTGCAGGATTTGATATTATCAACTGGGTCACATTCCCAAACCAGTCCTTCCTCAGAGTCAAAGTTGGGAAGATAGACCCTGGGGCTCCCTCAGACAAAGTGCTCACTATCCACAAAGAGGCCATCATATGGCCCAGCCGATTCAACCAGGTGAGGTCCAAGGACATTTCAGGAGCTATGATCTATTATTTATGCTTTGAATTCGATCTCCTCCAACTAGGGTCGATAGCCTGACTTCTCACGTCAGAGGTGAGGTGAGCAACATTGTGGCACTCTAGCAATTCCCCAGTCTCTATCCTAATACTCTAGAAGATTAGGAGAATTCCTAGACAATTCCTAAGAAAGTAGTGAAACATCTGGGTTTAGCCAGAAATGATAACAGAGCATTGAACATGGGGGCTTCATACCACACGTGTTTGCTCCAGCTGAGGTAAATACCAGCCTTGGGGGCCTGGAGTCAGGGTGGGAGATTGATTGCCATGATGGGAAATCCGGTAAAGCTAATTCCCACAAAGTGTCAATGAGTTTCAGTCCAGAAATTTTGACTTCAAATTTTCAAGTGGTTAACACCCTGTAGCTTGGGGATGATTTCCTAGCTGTTCTCCATGACATTTTGCATCAAAAACCCTGTGTAATTTTTTTTCTTTCCTTTGTTTGGATTGAGTGAATCTTTATGTTCACACTACATGTGTCCTTATGGCAAATTATGGCTAGAGAATGCACCTATTTTACAAATTATTTGTGTTCCCATATCTTACATGCATAAATAAGTTGGATGCAATAAATACATTGTAAAACTGGAACATGCATTAGTGCCTCAACTGCAATACCAATTGCAAAACAGAAAGATTAGCAAGAAAGTGAGCCAGAATGAATTTAAAAATATGAATGAACATAGCAAGTTTGGGTTTCCCAATCATCAGGTTTCTATCTCACAAATGCACTATTTAGACAGAAATACTTTTAGATTGGATTCCGCACAGCAGGTTTATAAAAAGTTACAATAGTTATCAATGAATTTGTTTTCCATTAATAAGATGAGAAAATGAGCTAATTTCTACCAACTGCAACTCACTATAAATGTGCTGTGTTCAATAATCCTAACACTGACTTATGGGAGCATATGGGATATTTACATTTTGTTCTATACTTGTAAGGTATTGGTAAAGGAGTCCATGAGTGGTAGATTTGTATGGTATGGGTAAAAGACTCCAATCTATAACAAATGTACTATAAACATGTTTGGCATAATGATAACTTTGGCAGAAAGAGAACACTGTTTTCGTTGGCAGAAAGAGAACACCTCAGAACACTGAGGTATTAGTATATATTTTGAATCATTCAACATTCTTCTTTTTCCTTAATAACAGACACTGCCCCTTTCCTTGTGTAATGAGCCATGCAAGTTGGGTTATAGCAAGACAAAGAAAGAGGGGAAACCATTTTGCTGCTATGACTGTGTTCCATGCCCCAAAGGGAAGATTACAAACCAGACAGGTAAGACAACTTGAATACACTTTATAGGTTTCATGGAATATGTTCTCTAATTTGGACCATGAATATTATAGCAGACAGGCACAGTTTTCCATATGGTTGACAAATGCTATGCAGTCATCTGCAATTCTATGGATAACTGATAAGAGTGAAGTTTGACAGACCCCCTGAAGTGTATAGCATTTGCTTTGATGGAGACAAGGAAACAAAATATAGCAACAAGGGCAGTGAGGGGAATGGTATTCAGGGATAGGGTTAGGGTTAGGTGTGATTTATAAAAATCAAAACAATGAACACCAACCTCAAAATGGCAATAAAGTCATAAAACTGGAGCACTATATCCTGTATAGCAACCAACTTTTTGTTTTTCAGACAAGGATTACTGTTTCCAGTGTCCTGAAGATCATTATCCTAACAGACACCAAGATTCATGCCTTCCAAAATATGTCAGCTACCTGTCATATGAAGAGCCTTTAGGGACTAGTTTGGCTATTTTTGCTCTTTCCCTTTCTTTCATCACAGCTTGGGTCTTGGGTACTTTTGTGAAGCACCAGAACACACCTATTGTGAAGGCCAACAACCGCAGCCTCTCCTACATTCTCCTCATCTCTCTCTTCCTGTGCTTCCTTTGTGCTTTGCTCTTCCTTGGAAGACCTGAGAAAGGGACCTGCCTCATTCGTCAAGCGGCATTTGGCATCATTTTCTCAGTGGCTGTTTCTTGTGTGTTGGCCAAAACCATCACTGTGATTCTAGCCTTTGTGGCTACCAATCCAGTGTCCAGGATGAGGAAATGGGTGGGCAGAAGACTGGCCAGCTCAATAGTAATTTCTTGCTCTCTTTTCCAAGCCATTCTTTGTACTGTGTGGTTTGCAATCTTCCCTCCCTTCCCACATTTTGATATGCACTCAGAAACAAGAGAAATAATACTGGAATGTAGCGAAGGGTCAGTGGCCATGTTTTACTGTGTCTTGGGTTTTTTGGGGTTCCTGGCAGTTGTGAGCTTCACTGTAGCCTTCCTAGCCAGGAAGTTACCAGATAGTTTCCATGAATCCAAATCCATCACCTTCAGCATGCTGGTCTTCTGCAGTGTGTGGATGACCTTTGTGCCAACCTACTGGAGCACCAAGGGGAAATATATGGTGGCTGTGGAAGTCTTCTCCATCTTGACCTCCAGTACTGGCTTACTGGGATGCCTTTTCTTCCCAAAATGCTACATCATTGTGCTGAGACCTGATCTGAACAAGAAGGAGCAACTCATGAAGAGAAACAAATAAAGAATATGTCTGTGTCTTCCACTGCAGGAGCCTTCTTGAGCAGTAGCCACCCAAAGCAGTTCAATGTTCCAAACTCTCTTACCTCATGAATATTCCTTCAGTGTGTCCTCATCCCAAATCCCCTGTTTCAGTCAATGATGGGACATTTGAGAATGGTCCTTCAGATGCTCCACAATGATCATGAAGGGATCTACCCGCTGTGTATTAAGTCCCACTATTTTTTCCAGTCTTTGTAATTGCCTAGTCAATATTCATTAAGTTGAATTCTAATTGCAAAGATCAACAACTTAAATAACAACAACAACAGCAACAACAACAACAACAACAACAACAACAACAACAACAACAACAAGTCTTTATTGGCATACAAAAAACTTAAGTAAAAATGTTGCTCAAAAAAAAGGAAGAATCCCCCTTTGTAACTAACTTGAAAAAGCCCCTCAAATGACAACTTACACTGCTGGATTGTTGACTTCCTTAAACCTGAGGAGGCAACTCCTTCCATTTCTGCAGAGCATGAGACAAAAAAAAATACACTGACAATTTTCTTCTGGGAATCAACAGTCTGAACGATGTCAGTTGCTGTTGAATCTCCAGTTCCAAAAACTGATGCTTAAATTTGCACTGACCACCGCTTGTCCACATCTCACTTCCACTGTGGGAAGAGAAAACTGGTCATCTCCCTGTTGGAGGGTATACAAACAGTAACCTTTAAATGAGTGTTTGTAACCATTCTGTTTTGGTTCTGAAAAGCATGGAAATATATCTAAGAACAGATCTTTCAAGCACTCGGCTCCACATTGGTTAAAGTACTTTCCTTTGCATCAGATAGAAATGGGTGGGTGGGGTTTATGGCCACCCTATCCCACTTCCTATCTTCTAGGTCTGCTCTGCTGGAGCCTTTATGTCTTCTTTGGCCACCATCTTGCTCCCTTTCAAAGGGCCTGACAGACCCCAAGGCATCCCTTTTTTGAGAGGCCTCACAAGAGAAAAGCTTAACAGTGGCCTCAGACAGTGAAAAAGCCAGACGTCGTCCATAAGCAGAGCAGGAGATACATCACTGAAGGGATTTTCAAAGATTCCTTGGGCCTAAGTTCAGTGCCTCAGAATGCCAGTGCTGAGGGGGGAGTCTTGTGTGGTCACCCCTAAAGGCTACGTAGATGTACTTCTGGCTCATTCCGCACATGCAGAATAATGCACTTTCAAACTGCTTTCAGTGCGCTTTGAAGCTGTGTGGAATCGCAAAATCCACTTGCAAACAGTTGTGAAAGTGGTTTGAAAACGCATTGTTTTGCGTGTGCGGAAGGGGCCTCTGTTTTGCCATATTCTTTTGAAGAACAGCTTGTACTTTTTCTCTTGTAGCATTTGAATTTATGGTCTGTTATCCTTTGAAATAAAAAGATATTTTCTTTTGTACTCCTCCAGTTTGACTATTTTATCATTTTACTTCATTGCTCTTATTCAAGAGACCATATTACGTCCCCCTCACATACACGGGGGTGGGGGGGGGAGATGTGTTGCTGCTGAGGAGGGGAGGAAGCAGCCCAAGGTGACGTCAGCCCTTGCCCACCATAGCCCGGGCTTCCACCCTCAGTTAAGCGGAAGCGGTCACCTTGGCTCCACCCATCCCACCCCCAGAGGCAACTGCAGCCGGTGGGTGATTCACAGCTGTCTTTTGTGGGAAAAATGTGAGAGTTTACTACCTCTAGAATTTATGTTTCCCTCAGACAAACTAAAAATGTCTAAGGCCGTTTCTGCACGGCCCAAATACGACGGCCTGGGGGCGGTAAAAACGCCGCCCCCAGGCCGCCGTTCGCACAGGCGCCGCTGCTGCAACGCAGCAGCGGCGACCTGAATGCGCTTCCCTCCCCGCAGGGAAGTGACCTCCAGGCCGCCCTAAGCAACAACCCTTTAAGGGGTTGTTGTTGTTGGGAGAGAGCGTCTTCCCTGCGGCTTGGTCGCGAACAGCGCCGCAGGGAAAACGCTGTTCCCCCTCCTCCCTCCCACTTGCCGTGTGCGTCCTCGTCGCCTGCGGGGCGTCGCAACCCCGCCCACACTGTCCCTCCGACCTCCAGGGGTCCGGAGGGCAGCGTGGCGCGGAGCTCTGGCACGCTCCGCACTTGGCTAATTTAGGACGCACACGGGTAAGTGGGAGGGAGAAGGGGGAACAGGCTTCCCGTCGCAGGAGCCGCCTGCCTTCTGCCAACCTCCCCGCCTGCTTTCAAGCACGGCTTCCGTGCGAGCAGGCTCCCGCCCCCACGCCGGCGAAACTCTCGCCGGCGTGGGGGCGACCGGAGGCCGTGCATAAACGGCCTAAGCTATTGAACAACCCTAATGTAGAAATTTCTGAAGCAGTTGGTACATTTTTAATCCATGTTCTACATGATATATAACAATGATCCTGTTTTTGTATTTGGAATGTATGGTACTTCTGGTTTATGCCTAATAAAGGTTTTTGGATTGGATTGGGAAAAATGTGGCCAGTCATTTTTATTGGTGTGCTGGCAAAAGGAGACAGAGTAGCGGCATATGGGGATGGATCACGCACTGGGCAGCATGTCTGCCATCCCCCAGTAACCACTGGGCTGCACGTCTCCTTTCCCCCAGTAATAACTTTCCCCCAGATCAATGCATGGGGAAAACACCAATGCCAGGAGCAGCAAGATAGTGGGAACCATCAGGGTGCTGGCTTCTGGATGAACTCCGCTTGCTGCTGGGGGGGGGGAGGGGGGCATGAGCCACCAACAGCCGCCATCTGGGCATGTGTTTCACAGGCTTGCTCACCCCGCCCCCAGGCCTCCTATGAAGGCTCCCACAAAATTGCCAGCACACGGACTCCTCCTCCCCTGAACAAATCAGTCCCCATGCACAACCCGCCAGGCTGTGACAAATGAAATGCAAATAACAACACAATCACTATAAACAGAAAGCAACAACAAACCCACGAGGGGGGACAATGAGGTGGGAGGGAGGGAGAAACCATCGGCGCTTGGGCGAGAAGAAGCACGGGATGGCCCGGCCTCCCCATATAAGGCCACGGCCCCCTCCTCAAGAAAAAGAAACAAATACCAATATCAGTAAATGGTCCCCCCCAAATGAAAATACTGGACTTCATTCTAGCCTTTGGGGATTTGGTGGGCATTTGGGAGTGTTTTTCAAGGTGGAGGAACCAAATTTTCAGCACAGCTGCAGGTGATTTTCTTTGGTAAAATTTGGTCCAAAAGATCCAGTTGTCTGGTTTCCCAAAGAGGATGGACTATCCATCCTTCATAAGAAAAAAATGGAGGAAAATTCCTTCAGCATTTATGAGCAAAGCCTGCACCTCTTTTCCATGCAGCAGCCAACCGTTCCTTCACAGAGGTGGGGAGACCCAGTGGGATGTAGTGATTTAGAGCAGTGCTCTATTCTGGAGAACTGGGTTTGATTCCCCCTTCCTCCATGTGAGCAGTGGACTCTTATCTGACGAAGTGGATTTGTTTCCCTGCTCTTATGCACAATGCCTTAAGCCAGTGTTTCCCAACCTTTTCGAGGTCAGGGTACCCTTGACCTCACTCGTCATATCTCACGGTACCCCTGCCGTCACCCCCCACATTCCCCTCCCATTGCTCCTGCTTGCCACACCCCCACCTTCCCCTCCCAGGGTGAAGGGAAGCACTGGGGGGGTGGCTGCTGACCTTGCGGCAGGCCCTGCCCCATGGGCCAGCTCCATGTCCTTGTTGGCACCGGTGGGAGACATCACAAAAATGAGGGGGGCGGTAGTGTTACTCACGGCACCCCACGGTACCACGGACATGCTCACGGCACCCCAGGACATGCTCATGGCACCCCACGGACATGCTCACGGCACCCCACGGACATGCTCACGGCACCCCAGGGTACCATGGAACCCTGGTTGAAAATGGCTGCCTTAAGCATTGCATTGCTTCCTTACAGGAGAGAAAGGTGGGGTACAAATCCATACTCCTTCTCCTTCTCCTTCTTAACTGGAAAAAAAACTGGTCCAATTGTAATGTGTGTTTTTGGGGGAGATATCGTAGAAATGCATTTCATTTCTGCTACCCTTTCCTTCTGCAACGATTTTGGAGGGGAGGAATATCTGGGCTTTTCCCCTCTTTCATTCTATTGGTTCTACATTGCAATATTTTAACAGAGATGTATAAGCCTCCTTGATCTACAAGGAAAGGTGAAAAGTAAAAATTCAAACAGAGAATTAAGAGGATTAAGGTCATGTTGTTGGTGACCTTTAGTTGCTCTGGGTCATTGTTAAACCTTGCACTTCTCACTGTTCTGCTGGGAAGAACTTGAGAAACTTCCACATAGAAGGGATAAACATGTTTTCCTCTGCAACCTGTTTATAGCTTTACAACTCAGAGTAGATAATTCTGGTCCATGTAATTATTAGGTTGACCGATATGTGTTCTAACTTCTTGTCCAAATCCCTTAGGAGATCCCCAGCAAAATTACAAACCAAGTTCAAAAATGCTAATAATATATCGCATAATGTTAAGGGATGTAATTAAAGGCAGCAAGGGTTCTTAACAGTCTTTTTGCTAATATCTAATGCAGCTTAACTGGCAAATCAGCTTCAAATTAGAACATGGAAAAGTGGGCACAGATCAACTGGAGTCCAGTAGGAAGGTTTCTGTGGATGATGCAGATATTGATATCACCGATGTTGACGCCTCAGGCTGTGGTCCAGATGCCCCTTTCTAACTGCATGCCCAGCGACGCTCTCTCTATTCCTCACAAGTATTATCATTTAGGAGACCTCATCATTGGTGGCATCATCTCTCAAATCTACATCACTTCTGGGCTGATCACATTTACAAGTTATCCTCATTGGGAAGAAATTGAAGACCTCATGTAAGGTGACATGGCAGCCGATCAGGCTGGTATTTGGGATGGGTTTTGGCTTTGCTTAAAGCAGTGATGGCGAACCTATGGCACGGGTGCCAGAGGTGGCACTCGGAGCCCTGTCTGTGGGCACGTGCAGAGTTCGTCATGTGGGTGGGAAATCGCCCCCCCCCCTCTAGGCTGGCCTGGGCTGCTGGGTTTGATTATTAGCATTAAACCTAAGACCTAGTTTTGGGGAAGCAGCGTAGGTAACCCTGTTAAGTGCTGTTAAACCCCGCTGATTTTCATGTGAAGAACTAAAGCGCGATCCTTTACCTGGGAGTAAGCTCGGTTGCTGGCAACGGGGCTTGCTTCTGAGTAAACCCTCCGAGGGTTGTGATTCGAAGAGTTCCATGGTTGCTTCAAAGCAAAGCAGCCAACTACCACCAAGCTTACTCCCGAGTAACGTACGCCTCGGAGCCAACCGTTTTTTCTAAACTAAAACCTCAGTATTCAGGTTAAATTTCTGTGTTGGCACTTTGCGATAAATAAGTGGGCTTTGAGTTGCAATTTGGGCACTTGGTCTCAAAAAGGTTCGCCATCACTGACTTAAAGGATGAATGACTGTCATTGAATCTTTCTTTCTTTTTTTTTCACCATAAAGGCCATCTATTATTATTTCTTTACTTCATGTATATTCTAATCTGGAGAGCTGGGTTTGATTCCCCAGTCCTCCACCTGGGTGGCAGAGCCTTACCTGGTGAACTGGGTTTGTTTCCGCACTTCTTCATAGGAAGCCTGCTGGGTGACACTGGGCTAGTAGTAGCCATTCTTCAGAACTCTCTCAGCCTGGCTGTGGTGGGGAGAGGAAGGGAAGAAGTTTGGAAGCTGCTTGGAGACTCCTTATGTGAGAGAATCCAAACTCGACCACCATCACCACCTCCTCGTTCTCCTTTTCTGCTTCTGTTGAAGAGCTGGAGTCCAGTAGCACCTTAGAGGCCATCAAGGTTTTAAGCATTAGAGAGTCAAAGTTCCTTTTGCCAGATACCTGATAAAAGGAGCTTTGATTTGAAAACTAATATCCCCCAAATAGTGTTGGTCTCTAAAGTCCTACTCAATTTGACTGTAGCTTCTAACAAGTACTGTATCCAGATAGCAGAAGTCATCCAATGGACAATACAATAGGACTAGGGTTACAGATGACAGACGAGCCACCCAAAAGAGAAAGGTATAAAAATAATATATCAAAAGATGCAGAAAAAAGGATTTCACCAGTAGAAGATAATGTGGTACGAGCAGGATAAAATGTATGCTAGAATAAACTACTGTTCCTTAGATAAAAAAATCTTCCTGGTCCATCCCTCCTCTAAGAGCCCTGTACCTTTAGGAAAGTTCTTGCAAACAGAGCTCTGCTTACACAGCAAGTATTTTCTGTCTTCAAACTTTTTTAAAACAAAAACTTTTTCTGTCTTCAAAACAAACTTCAGGGATGTCTTGAGATGGAGTGAAAGGGACTGCAGAAAGAAAGGCGAATCAGTTGAAATTTCCAGATCAGCTTGATCAGAAGTGGATTTCTGCTTGTGTAAAAAGGAGTTGTAGATTTCTAGAAGTGGTAGCGTGAATCTATTTTGTTTTCTGCAATCACTGATACGTAGTATACTGGATAATCCTTGGTCCTTTCGAGGAGCTCCCATGCTTCACAGCCTTGCGCTGCAATCCTCTACTCCTGTACATCTGATGCTTCAAAGATTGCCCCCCTCCCCCCAAAAAGAACAAATACAGAACTTCTGTAACCTGTATATTGGAATGAAATGTGATGAATGTTATATTCCATGGCTGATTGAAAAAAAAATTATTGAATGTATATGCTACCCTTCCCCTTATGAGCTCAAAGCAGCTTCCAGTTTTTCCATAATAAATACAATGCAATCAAAATTTAAGGTAGCATTTAAAACCCAATCTAAATGATGGCAGCAAAAATTCCAGTAATGCCATACAAAAGTGTGAGGTGGGAAAAGTAGGATGGGAAGAATTGAGAAGGGGAGAAGAACGTTGTAGTCAATGCTTCATGCAGCGTGTAATTCCCTTGCAGGATAATAACTCAGAACTACCAGCACATCCTGGCCTTTGCCTTTGCTATCAAGGAGATCAATGGAAACCCACACATTTTACCCAACATCACCTTGGGCTTCCACATCTATAATAATTATTGCAGCGCAAGATATACCCACCTTGCTGCTGTAGACCTTCTCTCTACATGGAACAAATTAATCCCCAACTATAATTGTGACATCCGGAATGCTCTGGTATCTGTCATTGGGGGACCAACCTCTGACACCGATTTTCATATGGCCACCATTCTGAGCAACTATAAAATCCCACAGGTAAGGTGGCTGGGCCTCAGAAGAGAAAAGGAGGCACTTCTCTTGCTTTCTAGATATGGTTTGGTGGAATAGAGCTTGAAACTGGCGTGGCTGGCATAAACAGAGACAGCTTATTGAAGACTTAAAGGCCAAATCCTGACCAAAGGAGAAAACCCCTGATGATTCCTCTTGATTTGTTAATTGAACTGTGGGTGTATGTTTGTCACATCTATATTTTTTTATCAAGTTTAAGATTATCTACTATATTAAGCAGTTCATCTGCAGATCTCAGATACTTTCCAAACCACTCTGACCCTTTATATGGGGATGTGAGGTATCCAACCTGCACATAAAGCACTAGCATTGCATTACAGCAGCCATGAAGTAAAAAGTAATCAGTGGCCCTTTCCACACAAATCCCCGAAAACATTTCTAAAACGCTTTCAGTCTCTCCACTTGATAATGATGCATGTCTGCGCTTACCCCCTCGAAAGGATCCCTGACTACCAATATGAGATTATTTTGGAGCTCCATGTTGAATTGCGAGTCCCATTCTTTACAGCTTTCCTGAGGAGAAAGTTCAGAAAAACAGAGAATAAGTTGAAAACACAGCAGCTGAAGATGTTTTCAAAATGTTTCAGCCAGAGAATTGTTTTAATAAGGTGTTCATTTAAAATAAGAACATAAGAACATAAGAACAAGCCAGCTGGATCAGACCAGAGTCCATCTAGTCCTGCTCTCTGCTACTCGCAGTGGCCCACCAGGTGCCTTTGGGAGCTCACGTGCAGGATGTGAAAGCAATGGCCTTGCGGCTGTTGCTCCCGAGCACCTGGACTGTTAAGGCATTTGCAATCTCAGATCAAAGAGGATCAAGATTGGTAGCCATAAATCGACTTCTCCTCCATAAATCTGTCCAAGCCCCCTTTAAATCTATCCAGGTTAGTGGCCATCACCACCTCCTGTGGCAGCATATTCCAAACACCAATCACATGTTGCGTGAATGTTTTGTGGCTGGAAATAAAATATTTGGGAGTAAAAATAATGTGGAACACCATTTGCTGCCTCAAAATGTTTCAAAAGGTTTGTACAGACAGGGCCAGTATCCAGTTATTGTTGCAAAGTGGCCACTTCTGTGAGAATAGGGGGAAAAAATCAACATTCTCTCAGGTCAAATTGAAGATTCGTATATACCTCCCCATTCATTCGCACTATTTTTGTTTTAAAAATATCTCTTCTCTCCCCATTTTCCCTTACATCCACCAAGCTCACATACGGTTCTCCTTCAGCGATGAACACCAAAAGCCAGTCGATTTTCTTCCGATGGATGTTCCCAAACAGCAACCACCATTATAATGGGATTCTTGAGTTACTGCTCCATTTCAGGTGGACGTGGATTGGGGTGATTCATATGCCTATCAAGACCTCAGAGGTATTTGTACATAGTGTGCTCCCCCTCTTTTCCCAGAAAGGGATCTGCTTTGCCTTCATCGCAAAGTTCCCCAAAATGACATCATCCAATAATATTGTTGAAGTGATGGAGAAGGGGATGGGTTTATTCAACATTGCCATGACAAGCACGGCCAATGTGCTGGTGGTCCATAGCAACACGGAAACCATAATGATTTTGAGAATGTTGCTGCATGGGTCAATATTTGAGAACAGACCAGTGAAGAAAAAAATCTGGATCATGACAGCCCAGATGGAATTCACCTCACTATCCTTCCAGAGAGACTGGGACTTATTCATCCACGGTGCTATATGCTTTGCCATTCACTCAGCGGAGGTGCCGGGATTCCAGGAGTTTCTTCGGAGGAGGAACCCTCAAGTGGAAAAGGAAGATGGCTTTATCAAGGACTTCTGGAAAGATATATTTATGTGCATGTTTCATGATTCTGTATCAGACAGGAAGGCTGAGAAAATCTGCACTGGGGAGGAGAAGCTGGAGACTCTTCCAGGGTCTGTCTTTGAAATGAGCATGAATGGCCACAGCTACAGTGTTTATAACGCAGTCTATGCTGTGGCGCATGCAGTGCATGCCATGCGGTTGTCCACATTCAGACAAAGAAACCCGATGAATGGAGAGACCTGGAAGCTGAATCAGCCGCCATGGCAGGTAGCATTGGATTGTTCTGCTTATCTGGGGTTGGACCCTAGTAAATGTGTCCTAGAGCCAGTTTAGTATTGTGGTTAGGAGCAGGTGGACACTAATCTGGAGAGGTGGACTCTAATGATAAGTTGATTTTATTTGGAGAACCAGATTTATTTCCCCACTCCTTGACATGAAGTCTGCTGGGTGATCTTGGGTCAATCACAGCTCTCTCAGAACTCTCTTACCCCACCCACCCCACAAGGTGTCTGTTATGGGGAGAGGAAGGGAAGGAATTTGTAAGCCACTTTGACACTGCTTATGGTTGAGCAAAGCAGTGTATAAATCCAAACTCTTCTTCTTCTCTTCTAGACAGATAGAACTCCATTCCCTAGATACTGTTCATCTGCTTGAAATATCAATCAAGAACACTGTGAGTTTATGGGTTAGTTTTGCATCTCTCCAGTACAGTTTTATCATGCTCAGGAGAACCCTGGTTTTTTTTTAACTAATGACTTCTAGTTCAGATATGCAAGTGAACTGTTTCAGAGAATGCTCAGAAGTATTTATCTGTTGAACTACATGTGAGGGGTTTTTTTTGTAAAAAAATAGGACTAACGTTCACCAATTCAGAGTAAAGACACTATTTGATCTTCTTTCTCTTCAGCTCCATCATTTTCTGAGAAACGTCTCATTTAACAACACTGCCGGGGAAGAGGTGTCCTTTGACCAAAATGGGGAACTGATAGCTGGATTTGATGTTATCAACTGGGTCACCTTCCCGAACCAGTCTTTTCTGAGAGTCAGAGTGGGAAGGATAGACCCAAAGGCTCCTCCTAATAACATATTCACCATTCGTGAAGATGCCATTGTGTGGCCCAGAGGATTCAATCAGGTAGGGCCTGTACCTACTTTGGGACATTTCCAGCCCTTCTCCGGTCATTCAAAAAGTGGTTCTTTGTTCAAGGCTCTCTCCCTATTTTTTGTGGTAAATTTCAACTGAAACAGTTTTTAATTCCCAACTGAACTTGGTGAAACCTTGAACACATATCCTTATACTTGATACGCTTTCATTAAAATACTGATACCCCATTCTTTCAACAAAAGCACAGTCAAACTTAGGCTGTTTCCACACGGGCAGAATGCAGCACACCAGGGACACTAAAAACTGTGTCCCTGGGGAGGAGTTCGCACAATGCAGCAGTGCCGGCCTTGCCATCCCCCAATGGTGGGAAGGCGGAGCTTTCAAACCACGAGGTTTTTCCAAAGTAGCATCTTCCCGCTGGCACTGTGCAAACAGCACTGGCGGGAAGATGTTGCTTTCCCCCTCCCCTCCACTCACCTCTTCATTCAGCGTTGCCGTGGAGGGCAGCAGAGACCTGTCCACGCTGCCCTCCGACCTCCAGGGGTCGGAGGGCAGTGTGGGTGGGTCCCTCCAGCCCTCCATGGCAATGCTGAATGAAGAGGTGAATGGAGGGGACTGGAGGAGAGGCAGCTCCATGCGGAGCCACCTCTCCAGCTGGGGAGGGAGCCAGGACTGCTCGCACGCTACCATGCGAGCAGTCCCCGAGCCTCCACCGGCATAAATTATGCCGGTGGAGGTTCGAAGCCGCCGCCATGCAGAAACCGCCTTACAGACCTCACTTGAAAAGGCACATAAGAACATACAGAACAGACAGTAGATATGAGACATGTGAGGTAGGGGTATCAAGGAGTGATCTAAAAAAAATAGGACCATAAGATGGTGACCATAAAAGGACCATAAAAAAACTCTCTTTAAAATCATCAATGAAACAGTAGAGAGAAAACAGAGAAGACAAGAAGCTCTTGTTAAAAGGATGGGGCTTACCCAAAGCACAGGAAAAAACTACAGATCTGGAGTCAGGTCCTGTCTCCGGTGGTCTCCCGCTTTGTATCTGACAGTGCGGGTACATAGACAATGGTCTCCAGAGAAGATCTTAACCATCTCCAGATTCCTGTGAGAAAAGATGGCTCCCACACAGGGTTTTGACATCTGATTCAACATTGGTTAGAAACATTTAACTACGAGCCAATCAAAAGGCCAGAAGCAAAAACATTTAACAGTGCAACAGTAAAAGTGATGGGAAAGGAAGAAAGGGTATCAAAAGGAAGGATGTTCTGGCAAACAACATTTCAATGAAAACACTGCATTAAGTCTCAATATAGTAGGCATATCTTGTGTCCCAAACCTGTACACTGTGAGCACACGCCTTCAGGAAGGGCAGGATGAGTAACCCCTAGATGTGATGCCAGTACGCCCTTTAAGCAGTAACCCAGCGGTGGAATTCAAATAATTTAACAACCAGTTCTGAAAGGACTCAGTGGTGAGGTTACAACCAGTTTTCTGAACCAGGCAAAAAAAATCAGCTACCAGTTCTACCCAACTGGGGCAAATAGGCTGCATACCATCACTGCAGTAACCCCAAAATAGGTTACTCACTGATAAAAGCTTGATCAAAGCTTGCAAGTTGTACTATGTTAAAGCATTCTACTTTTTCACTTACAAACAGGCCCGGCCCCTTTCTGTGTGTAATGGCATTTGCTCTCCGGGTTATAGCAGGATGAAGAAGGAAGGGGAACCATTTTGCTGCTATGATTGCTTCCCGTGTCCAGAAGGGAAAATTTCTGGCCATGAAGGTACAAGAAGACCTGTGCAGAGTTTCTTGGTTGTATTGACTGTGATGAAGCATGTACACGCCAAGCTTTGCAGATTAGAGTTATATTAATGTTTCCAAAAGCTCCTCCCAAAGTGTTGCTGGTGTTTTCTAACAAGGGGATCTTTTTGCTTAGATCTAGGATTGCCAGTCTCCAGGCAAGGTCTAGAAACCACAAGGGATTTCAGGAGATCTTTAGACCAGCATGCTGTAGTGGTTAAGAGCAGTGGACTCTAATCTGGAAACTGGGTTTGATTCCCCACTCCTACACATTAAGCCTGCTGGGTGACCTTGGACTAGCTACAGTTCTGTCAGGTCTCTCTGTGCCCGCCCCCCCCCATGCACCTTAGAAGATGTATGTTGTAAGCAGAGGTGGGATTCAGCAGGTTCTCACAGGTTCCCAAGAGTAGGTTACTAATTATTTGTGTGTGCTGAGAGGGGGTTACTAATGGGTGATTTTGCCACGTGATTTTTGCCTTAGTTATGCCCCTCCTCTCAGCAGTAGCGTGCAGAACTTGAAGCAGTCTAGCAGGGGGTGCACTGGCGTACGTGGCAGCGTTCGTTTCCCACCCAAGGACCAGCGCAGTGGCTGTGTCCTTGCCACAGCCCTGCCCAGGAATGTCCCGCCCTGGAATGCTTGGCCACGCCCCGTCGTGGCCTGCCCGTGTTTTGTGACTCAATGGTGAGGGCAGGTTACTGAAATTATTTATATACTGGGCTCTCATGTACATAAGGCACATTGTCTTTTTCAGATATGGATGACTGTTTCCCATGTCCAGAAGGTTATTACCCTAACAGAGACCACAATTTATGCATTCCCAAAGTTATTAGCTTCTTATCTTATGAAGAAATATTGGGAGCTAGTCTGGCTGTTTCTGCCCTTTCTTTATCGCTCATTACAGCTTGGATCTTCGGGATATTCCTTAAATATCGGGACACTCCCATCGTCAAAGCCAACAATCGCGACCTCACCTACACTCTCCTCATGTCCCTTCTTCTCTCTTTCCTTTGCACTTTATTATTCATTGGCCGACCTGAAAAGTTCATGTGTCTCCTCCGACAAACAGCTTTTGGCATCATCTTCTCCCTCGCCGTGTCTTCTGTGTTGGCCAAAACCACCACAGTGGTTCTAGCGTTCGTGGCCACCAAACCAGGATCCAGAATGAAGGACTGGGTGGGGAAACGATCCACAATCTGCATTGTTCTTTTCGGCCTTCTTGTTCAAGCCACTGTTTGTACTGTATGGCTGGCAACCTCTCCTCCATTTCCAGATTCTGACATGCACACAGTAACGGAAGAGATTGTGCTGCAATGTAATGAAGGGTCCGTTGCTTTGTTTTTCTGTGTCCTGGGCTTTCTGGGCTTCTTGGCCGTCGTCAGCTTCACCGTGGCTTTCCTATCCAGGAAATTACCAGACAGCTTTAATGAAGCCAAATTCATCACTTTCAGCATGGTGGTCTTTTGCAGTGTTTGGCTCTCCTTTATTCCAGCCTACTTAAGCACCAAGGGAAAATACATGGTGGCTATGGAGATCTTCTCCATCTTGTCCTCCAGTGCTGGATTGCTAGTTTGCATCTTTTCTCCTAAATTATACATCCTGATGCTGAAGCCTGAATGGAATAATAAGGACTGGTTGCTAAGAAGAAGAAAAGAAGAAAGCTAAGGCCATGGTGACTGGGGTCTAGCTGAAGTATTCTTCTCCTAATAAACACCGTACGCAAATCAATTTCATTTAGTTGTGTGTTACGTGGTATAAGAATATAAGCGAAACCTTTCTCTGTGATATTGGTGTCCAATTGTTAGCAGTCAGACTACTTTCATGATCCAAAGGGGCTGTTATGAGAATGTTAATACCCCCTATGAGTGTGTATAGTGGACAGTTTGGTTTAATATGGCTCCAGCAGGAACAAAATGGAGTCCAGGCAGGAGACAGTTGACACCTAAGGAGTACCTGACTCAAACACTAACCTGACCCTTCTACCCCACACCCTAAATGAAACCCAAGCTGTAGAACAGGGATGGCGAACCTTTTCGAGACCAAGTGCCCAAATTGCAACCCAAAACCCACTTATCGCAAAGTGCCAACATGGCAATTTAATCTGAATACTGAGGTTTTAGTTTAGAAATGCGTTACTCAGGAGTAAGCATGGTGGCAATCATGCAATGCTTTGAATGGGTGAATCACAACCTTAATAGGGTTTACTCAGAAGCAAGCCCCACTGACAGCAACCGAGCTTTCTCCCAGGTAAACGATCACGCCCAGGCCAGTCTAGATGTGTGTGTGGGGGGGAGGGGGTGATTTTCCACCCCTCTACATGACAGACTCTGTGCACGCGTGCCCACAGAAAGGACTCTGAGTGCCACCTCTGGCACCCGTGCCATAGGTTCGCCACCGCTGCTGTAGAACAATGGGTCTCCTGCCAGAAACTACTAATCTCAACAAGACTGATGTCATCTTTACCCTCTGCTATTACTAACATACACACAGCACCCATCCCTTAACAGAGAAGACCACCGGTATTTTCTCTCACCTTGAAACCAATTCCTAAGGTCTTAGCGTCACACTAGCTGCTTAATGTGTCTTATTGTTAAGACTGGCACCCATCACTCAGAAGTCTGCGAGAACACACAGCACGCTCTGATAAATCTCATCAACGTATTGTTCTCACGAGGCACCATTGCCTCAGGATACATTAATTATGAAGTAAACTGCACCCATGTGTGTGTTCGTCTTATCCATGCACCCAGCATGCCGGTCCTGCGCTGCTCTCTGCTCCTTGGTCTTCTAGGCTGGTCACATAGCACCCCAAATCAATTTCTTCTCTGTAACCTTCATCCCGCTCTTTATTTTTGTAGACTCTGGGTGTTTGCAACACTCTTGTTTGTTTATAATATCTCCTTGTGTTCAATTAAAAAAAAACCATTTTCTTTAGTTATAGTTTTCCTCATTATTTCTGAGTCAAATCTCTTAAGGAAGGATCTGGGTGTACGTTGGTGGAGAATCCTGTTGTCTACCTCCTACTTTTGTCATTTTGTCATTTTGTCCAACATAACTACCAGAAGGCAGACCACCAATTCGAGTAATACCATGTAGACCAATGTTCTGATTTGACCTTTGCCAACTGGATGCCCTGGAAGACTTACTAATAGGGCACAGAGGCCAAGACCTTTCCATGGTGTTTCATCTTATACTATACTAGCGGGGCCCAGCCATGCGTTGCTGTGGCAATTGTCCTTCTCATCACAGTCCGCAACCCACACAGATGTCCATGCAGGTCCAATGATCCGCAGCATAGCCTTTTGGGGTGGTCAAATGGAATCCCTCTTTCCCTTTTCAATTCACATTGTTATATGGTGCTGTCTTTTTTTTAAATATAAGGTAACCCTTTCCATTCCACAACGGAACTGTCCAGAGTGTGAATCCCGCTGTCCATGAGGCTGGTTGACACGCACAGTCCTGGCTTGGGTAAGGCAGAACTGGGGCAAGGAGGCTATCCCAGTCAGGCAGCAGAGGCAGAGTGGTGAGGCACTCAGATCGAGGCCGGCTCCCTGGGTTCGTAAAGGGCCCTGTGCAAAGAAGCGGAGCCAGTAGAGTTGGTTCGGCCCCACCCCGCGTATTGTCTTAGAAGAAAAAGGCAAACTCCAGCTCACTTTCAGTAAAAGAGAGCTGTGGCGAATATGGGTGAGGAAGTCGGTAAGTGGTGGTTGGATGTGAGGGAGGACAGAGTGAGGTGTGTGAGGATGAGCTGGATGTGGATGAGAGTATGTGTGTTGTGTGGTAGTAGTGGGTGAGGCACAGAGAGTGAAAGTTACCTGCGTGTGAGGGGGGAAACCCCACCTGACGTCTCACACTGCAAAGTGTGTATGTGTTTCACTTCAATTCGTATTACCTAACAGTATTACCTATTTACTGTTTTCAATGCTCATCTGTGGCCATCTGCGCGAACATTGTAAGGGCATACCCCTCAGGCCACAGAATGCTGCATGAATATTCTAAGGGTGACAGTTAAGCACAACCAGTTTCATGGCCTGGTGTGCCAGGAAAAAGATGTTTTACCTGGCTCAGGTATTGAATTTCAACAATGTTAATATCCGAAAACCTGCCCGTACTTGGAAAGGAACGTTGAGTGAAAAATTGAAAGCAATCCGTCCAGTGGTTTGGGAGTTAGAGCACGACTCACAAACGGACGGTTTGCTTTTTATATATATATAGATATAGATTAAGTGTTCATTGGTCAACGCTGCTGGAAGCTATTGGCACAGCTTTCCTCCATGAATATATCTAATCCCCACAAAATCATCCAGGACTATTTGGCATTCAGTTAGTGTTCATGCTGAGTAAAGAGCATCTATTTTATGCTGGCATATTCATTTGTTCATTATTGCACAAAATCATGCATTAAATTACTGGGTAATCTTTACATTCATTTCTCTTCGTATCTCCTAACAAAAAACACCTTTAAAAACTAATGGTTGATACAAACACAATATATGATAGAAAACACAAGAACACATTTTTGGTGACAAATGTCATATTCACATGGCAATGCTGAGGCAGCAGGGCTCCAGGTCTGACAGCAGCTGAGACTTCCTTCACCTGTAGGACAAGTTATAGAATCATAGAGTTGGAATAGAACCAGAGGTGGGATCCAGCAGGTTCTCACCAGTTCCCGAGAGTGGGTTACTAATTATTTGTGTGTGCCGAGAGGGGGTTACTAACTGGGTCTGCTTTTCCGTTAGAAATTCCATTAGGTCCAAAAATCATCAAGTCCTGTTGTTTCCTATGTGGCTGGTTAGCGAAGGTAGAAAAACGGGATCATTCTCCCTCTTGGGCTGTTTTAAGAACATGTTTTAGAAATAGGGTCAAGTTCCTTGTGTGGGTTGCGGACTGTGATGAGAAGCCTCCTCCTTTGGATTTCTAGAAACAAAATTGAGTATTTGAAAGTATCAAGTATTTGAAAGGCAGTCCATGAGAGGAGAAGTCGTTGTTTCTGTCGGCAGCAGACGATCGGACTTGCTAGAAGGAGTTGAAATCAGAATGTCACAATCTGCACTTATCCCATTTCTGTATAACAATCTAACTGATGCTCTTAAGATACCTATGCTTTTGAACAACATGGATCCCACAGTGTGTGAGAATGTAGCAAAATTTCTGCTAACAATAATAGACGTAAGTCTAGATGAATACCAACCAATGTCTATGTATTATGACCACATATAGCCAGCAGTAATTTTGCTAGCTTCTGTCAGTATCCGATGACGTTTAAGTGAGTTAACTTAGCTGAAGGAATGTCCTATAGTTACAGAAGCACCATGTATATATTTTAGTATTTAGTATTTTAGTACCAGTGTCTATAATTGTGAGCAATAATGGGCAAATTTTGTATGCTGATTTTGTATGTTTATTTTATGCCAATAAAGGCTTGTGACTAGAAGGAGTTGAAATTGTGGACAGAAAGAGACCAGCTGGAAAGTAGGAACTTTTTTTTTTTACAGTAAGAGGTTTTTTTACAGTCACAGAGACATTATGAATGCCCCGCCCCCGGAATGCCCGGCCACGCCCCCGTCGTGCCCCGCCCAGCCCCATTGGCATTACACCACTGTTTGAATCCCACCACCATGGGAACCTGTTGCTAAAATGTTTGGATCCCACCACTGCATAGAGCCCCAGGGCCATCCAGTCCAACCCCCTGCAATGCAGGAACACATAATCAAAGCACTCCTGACAGATGGCCATCCAGCTTCTGTGGGCATCAGGCTCACCTTTGCCCTCGCCAAGCAAACTTTAGCAAATTTGGCTGGTTCCTTTCAGGAGACTCACACCAGCAGCTCAGCCTGCCGCAAATAAGTGCCCCTACCCGGAGCAAGATCCCCACCCGAGTGCCCCACAATGAAACCTCTACCACAGAGCCAGCTGGGCATAACAGAAAGCCCCTTTGAAATCTATGGTGGGAAAAGTTATTTTTCCCACCATAGAACTTGCTAAAGAGCCTGGCAGATTCTGGGCTCGACAGTGGCTCCATTGTAGCCAATAAGGCATTTCTGAGTGTGTAAGAAGGCTGCACATTTTTCAAGGTAGAGACGTCCGGGATTGGTAAACTTTGCTGCTGGGGGCCAGTGGGAGGGGGTGCATTGAGAGAGTTCTGAAATAACTCAGCTAGCAGGCTTCACATGCCGGAGCGGGGAAACAAAATAAGCCTTTGGGGCCTAAAAAATTGAACCCCCCAGAAGCAAAGTTCATCAAGCCTGGATGCTGTTACCAGGAGGGGGTCCTGGATCCACCATGAAAGTCTGGTGCCTCTATTTTAAAAATTGTGCAGCCTGCTTACACACTCAGAAATTCCCCATTGGCTACTATGGAGCCAAGGCACTGCAAAGCAGAGAATCCAGGCAAATTTCTTGGGGTGCCTTTCAGGGGTGCATTTTTAAAGCTAGTGGCACCAAAATTTCTGGGTATCATCCAGGGACTGTCCTTATGATACCACCTGAGTTTGGGGAAGTTTGGTTCAGGGGGGCAAAGTTATGGACCCTCAAAGGGGTAGCCCCCATCTCCTGTTAGCTCCCATTGGAAACAATGGGGGATGGGGGGGACCCCATTTGGGGTTCCATAACTTTGGCCCCCCTTAACCAAACTTCACCAGACTTGGGTGGTATCATCAGGACAGTCTCCAGATGATGTCCTGAAATGTCAGTGCTGCTAGGTTTAAAAATGCGCCCCCCCCTGTACAGGCCAAAACTCTGAAAAACACCAAAAATACCCCAAAAAAGCTCGAATACCTTGGAATTCGTTCATATTCAGGCAGGATATTTTCGGCTGATTTTGGCTCGAATATGCCTGAATTCGCCAGATTCAGACCGAATCTGGTATTTGTTGCACTCGAATCTCCAAGGCCGTTTCTGCACGGGCAATTCATGGCGGCCTGGAGACGGTAAAACACGCTTCCAGACGCTTCAGCCATTCCTGACGGGGCGACAACGCAGCCGCCGCCTACCCTCGCCGGGCCTCGCCGCCTGAAGCGGCGTTTTACAAGTTTCCCAGAGCTCTTTTGGGAACGCTGGCACTTAGAAGCGCCGCCGAAATTTAACCGGCTTGAAGCGTCCATGTCACTTCATACGCCACCCGGGCACTTCACGCCTCGCCGACTCCGCAGTACGCCGAGGCCTGGGGACGCTTCATTCCCTGGCTGGCGCCTGTTTCCAGGCGCTTAGGGCCAGGCGCCCCAGGCCTCGGCGATGCGCCGAGTGTCCGGGGACCAGGTTGGAAACGGTCGGCTTAGCGCGGCCGGCTCATACCGGGCGTTCAGTTGCCAGCTGGTGAAGAACGTCCATGCGCACGTCCCAGCGTTTGTGTTGGCGCAACAATGTCAATTCGCCAAGCTTCCACCGCCGCGTCTGGAAACGCTTCTCCAAGCCTTTCCATCTTGACCTCCAGTGCTAACTAACTGGGATGCATCTGCTTCTTCAAATGTTACATCATTGTGCTGAGACCTGATCTGAACAAGATCAGGAGCAACTCAAAAAAGATAAACAAATAAAGAATATGTCTGTGTCTTCTTCTGTACAAAGCTGTCTAGAGCAATAGGCATGCCTAGTGGTTCTATGTTCCAAACTCTCTTCCCTCATGCAGAAACCACCAGTGGATTCTCACACCAAATCACCCGTGTTAGTCAATGATGGGACATTTGAGAACGGTCTTTCATCTTTCGATGCTCCAGGATGATCACCAAGGGCTCTACCAGTAGTGTATTAGCTTCCACTATTCTTGCCAGTCTTAGTAACATTCCTAGCCTAGCCAACATTCATTAACTCAAATTCTAATTGCAAAAATCAACCGTTTCAATTGCAATGTGGATCAAGAAAAAAAAAATCCTTTCTTGTTTCCAACCTGAAAAAGGCCCACAAATAGCAACTTTAGAATATATAGAATATATGTAGAATCTGATGTTATCTCTCAATAAACTCAAATGATGTTGCACTCTGGTTGTGTTCATTGATTCATACATAATTAAACAACTTAATACTTCTATTTGTATTATTATTTCTCTGACAAAGTTCTTAAAGATACAGCATAAATAATTTATGTTTAGTTATAAGAGTTGGAAGACTTATGCTGTATCTTTAAGAACTTTGTGAGAGGAATAAGGAAATGTAAATACAAATAGTAGTGTTGTTTAATTATATGGAAGATCAATATATAAGATTGGACATAGCCAGAGTGCAACGTGTGTATTTTTGAGTTTATTTGGGCTAACGTTGACATTGCACTCTTAAAGATAGTGGTGATTTGTTACGTCCATTACAAGATGCTATATCATAGGTCGTGATTCTGCCCACGGCCGCTTTTACTCTAATGCGCCTGGGGCGCAAAAAACTGGCGTTTCCAGGTCAGCCGTTTCGCGACAGGCTGCCGCTGCTGCAACGCAGCCAGCCCTGAGCCCTTCCATCCCCCCCCCAGTAGGCGGGCGCCAAATCACCTGCAAACAACAACCCTGTAAAGAGTTGCTTGGCAAAGGACGATGATCTTTCGCGGGAGCGCCTTGGGTGCTAACCCAGCTGGCTGGAAGCAACGCTTTTCCCCGCCCCCACTTACTGCTCGCCTGTGGGGCGCCGCGAGTTCTCGCCCACACACTTTGTCCCTCCGGACTTCCAGGGGTCGGAGGGCAGCCGCATGGGCTGCGACGCCTGCGAGGCAATTTCCAGGGAGACACGCAAGTGGGGCGGAGGTAAATGCAGGCTGCCCGTGCGGGAGCCGCCTTCGCCTTCTGTCGTTTCCCTTGCTGCCTGCCCACACGCCTGCGGCGAGCAGGCTCCCCGCCTCATCACGCCGGCCAAACTCGCGCAGGGCGTAAGGGCGAGGTGGCCAGTGGCAGAAACGGCCCTAGATTTGAAACAGTGATTTTTTTCCTTTGTTCGTCCCCTTCCCCCAAACCAATGAATTTTGTATCTCTTGATAATCGATTGTCCCAGCAGAAGACACGTTCTGAGCCGAAGTAAACATGTTTTCTTCTGAAATGTCACAGAGAATTCATAATTCTGGGTTGCTGACCACGGCCTCTGAAATTATTCACCACCCATTCTTTCTCCAATTCTCTGGGGAGATCCAGAAAAGCAACATGAAAGATGTTACTGATATATCTTGTAGCTGAAGGCAGTCTAGCCATTAGCTGCACATTAGCACATTTCACTGAATGGGCCTGTCACTGCAGCAGCAAAGTCGTGGGCCATTTAAGTGGTCATTTGAGGCTATAAGACATCTCCGTATCAATGTGGGGGCAAGTGAGCTGCTTTCCAGGAGAAAGGTTATCGAGCCAGATAGTGGTAGTCTTGTATTTTGTATTAGTGCTTCTGCCCTGGGCAGTGTGTGATGCTCCTGGCGCTCAATGCTACTTCCCTGACCCTCTTCCAATTCGGCACAAGTATCACCAGTCGGGGGATTTTATCATAGGTGGCATTCTCTCCCAAATCTACATCTTTTCTGATCCATTCAAATTCAAGCGCCATCCTTCCCAGGCTGCAGTGGGTCAGCACTTGTAAGTAGTCGGGTTTCAGTTTTAAATGAATGACACTCCTGCAGTTCTGTCTTTTCTCCAAAGGGCTGCTCTTCGCCCTTCTCGTGATCCCCAGCCACCTTTGTGTCAAAGTGCTGATTTGTTTTCAATTTCAATTTTAACCTTGAATGGCATATAAATTATTAGTATGTTTCCGTTTAAAAAGAAGAAGAAAACATTGAAAACATTTAAATATGGGTGTTCAAAATGCTTTCCAGGAATTTAGCCACTTCCAAGGTAATCGATGGATTACAGTCACTTAGCAAAAAGTGAGTGGTCTGGAACTTGGAGTGCTCAAGTCTTGGAAGCAAATAAAGGTAAGAATTAAAATCAGCGCAGAGTTACTGTGAAGACAGCATCTCCAGAAAGAATATGAGTTATGGTTTCGGTAGATCCCACATCTCGCAACGGCACTTAGTCTCTGGTGTTTTAGGGATCTGGCGGTATCTCCCTGAGGTTTTCTGCTGATGGGAAAATGACCATTGAGGCGATGCTAGCATGAATGCACGCAGCGTTGGTTAATGGATAGCTAGAGATGAGAAGATATTTGGCTCCAGGTCTGTAGCTTGGTTGTATTCAGAGGGAGCGAGGAGAGCATACAGCCGTCTTTGTTGGATAGAGACAATGATGTTCCAGATCCCTCAGTCTTTCGCGGATCTGATTGAAAATATGCAGTTCACTGATTTGTTTTCTTTGCACTTTATGGATGTTTAGTCTGCTTTAGTTTAGCGGTTCACAACCTGGGTCCAGGCACCCTACGGAGGCTATGGAGTTATTCCAAGGGAACCATGAATCCACTGTGCACTAAGCATTCCCGTTTTGTTCTTTTTATTCGTAGGTATTTCTCAAGCAATGGATATTTATATCTGCTACTATCATGTTGGGGGGTCTACACAGGTACCTTTGAAGTTAGAAGGTGTCCCCATTCTAAAAAAAACTGGTAGGGAACCTCAATGTTAGTTCTTTGGCAATCCAGAAAGTATTAGTCAAGGACTCCTTCATCACTTGGGTGCCGAATTTAGTTGTATGAAGCTGTATGTCGATGTTCTGTTAGCCTGATTGCCATTTATGCATCTGTGGCTGGCATCTTCAGAGGGTCTGAAGATCATCAGACCCTCTGAAGATGCCAGCCACAGATGCAGGCGAAACATCAGGAGAGAATGCTACTAGAACACGGCCATACAGCCCGGAAACCACACAGCACCCAAATCCAGAAAGTACAGTACAGTACAGTAAACCTTTATTAGGCATAAATAATTCTACATGCAGTATGTTTGTTTCATAAACAACAATACAACAAGGCATCCAATACACTAAGTTAGGATAAATTATAGACAAACTTTCTGGAGACCTATTATGATATCCATATGTTAATTAAAGCTGATATGAACAACTTCTCATGAGCCTCAGACATTAAATCAATGTAATTTAGATGATTTGATACATCGAGGGACACATTTTAGTACCAGAAAGTCATATTAAGAACTGATTTTTTCATCAGTAAAAAAAAATGGGGGTTTGCTATCAAAGTGAAATTTACCTGCTCAACAGGAACAATTGTTGTTCCCACTGATTTTAGTGTACCTGGATGTAGGCTTGCTTTTTGTTTTTTTTCTGGTGAAATGAACTCATGCAGATGATCCCCCCAACTGAACTTCAGGCTGGCAGAAGAAGCCCTTCCTATTCCATAGCCAGTTAACATCCTCTCTTGCAGCTGATTTGCAGACACTTCAACTGGGTGGGTGAGAGAGCTTCTCCCTTCGATCCTGGAAGCCTCCATTACAGACAGAAAGGAAGGAAAGGAGAAAAGACAACTGGCACTTCCTGTAAACAGGGGATCGAGACTTGGGGGAAGCACTAAAACAAAGGCTCATTCCGCACCTGCAGAATAATGCACTTTCAAACTGCTTTCAGTGCTCTTTGAAGCTGTGCGGAATGGCAAAATCCACTTGCAAACAGTTGTGAAAAGTGGTTTGAAAAGGCATTATTTTGTGTGTGCAGAAGGGGCCAAAGAGACTATTCTGTTATGCTATGAGAGAGATCCAGCTGTTTTTATAAGGTGTCTTATGTTTAAGAAGTTAAAGTTTGTTTTTACACCAATTGAGTCTGTTCAAAAGTATCTAATGTGGTAAACATTCATTGCAAGTAAATATAAATGTATAAATTAAATATCAAATAATCTCAGTTCAGGAGTAAAAAACACCCGAATTAGACACAGAACAGAAGATGGATATGCCTTATTTCCTTAATGTAGTAGCACCAAACCTGTATTGGCATATAAGACAATGCAGGTAAAATACAGAGGAAAAAAACAAAAACCAGATTGAAATATTTCCCCATTGAATGGTAACCCTTGTTGAATCAAGAGGATGAATTATTTTGCCTTATTTTGCCAATGAATGTTGAATTGATCAAACAAGCTGAGAGGAACATTGCAGTATGGAGAGGCAAGATAAAAACCCAACATTTATTCAGTGCCTTTCAATAACTCATATGCACAAGGCAGATTGTAAACCCACAGAACAAAACCAAACAAAACCAAAGAAACACACAAAATACATGTTTGAGCCTGATTGACAACTGGTTGCTCGTAATGGGCTGGTTTTGAGGGGAATTTATATGTATCCAGATACTTGCAAGTGAAATTCCACTGTTCCTTTTATTGGGGACAAACCTTGTCTTTTAGTGTAAAGTTCATAGCAGGCATATATTAATTTGAAATTTAGCCAATGCCACACTTTTTGAAACACACTTATCAGTTTCACAATATATACTGTGATTGCAGGGTTGTGACTCAGAACTATCAGCACATCCTGGCTTTGGTATTTGCCGTTCAGGAGATCAATGAAAACCCCCATCTGTTGCCCAACATCACGCTTGGCTTCAGCCTCTACAACAGCTATTTCAGTGCAAGCAGGACCTATCAGGCCGCCATGGAACTCCTCTCCACACTGGACAGAGTCATCCCCAACTACAAGTGTAGCTCCCTCAGCAATCCAGTCGTTGTCATCGGGGGACCGAGTGCTAGCTTTTGTTTTCATATGGCAACCATTCTGAGCACCTACAAGATTCCACAGGTAACAAGCGTGCTTCAGTCATGGACTGTTAATTCACATGTCTTTGGATTTTGTCGTTATGATGTTATGGTTTCCAGGCAGAAAGAGGCACAGTGAGATATAACGATCAGCGTAACACCCCAATAGCTGTTTTGGGGTCTGGGAAATGTGCCTTGTCTTCTCCTCTTGTATGTGAAATAAAGAAGAGGGTCAGTTATGTTTACCATTGCAATACCGAAACCAGTTTTGATATGAAAATTTGTATAGCAGTTGAGTTGTCTAAAAGATTCATTTTATTTCCTTCTGCAGAAGATGTTTGCAAATGTCTATTCTTCTGTATTTATTTGGTCTGCATTGATACAACACACAAAAAGAAAAAAAATCATGTTCATTATGGCAATATTCCAGACAGTGGGTAGCAAAGGAGGAACCCATGCTACCAGTGTGTATAGTTGAGCAATGCTCTAATATTCTGATCATTCTTTCTGTTTTACCTACCTAAAGATGCATGCACATACATTGTAGAAGATAGATGCACTTAGATGTAGAACATGAAAAGAATTCCGTAAAGTGCCAAAGTTGGTAAATGGATGTTTGAAGGTCTTAGTTCCCATAGCAATTTGGCATACACTACAATGTTCACATCTGTGCATACCTACTGTAGAAAATCTAGAACATAGTATCTGTAAATAATCTGACTGGGTCAACTTTTGTCCTAAATTTATTGTCCTCCTGTAGCCAACTCTAGGTATAGTTTCACAACCAGGAATCTCAGATACAATGTGCCAGTGTTTATCTACACTGTGTTTAATTTGAGTGGCTAACTTGGCATATCTATACTAAAAGTAACGGAAGTCCTTCTGTTTGTAATAAACATATTGTATGTATGTATGTATGTATGTATGTATGTATGTATGTATGTATGTATGTATGTATGTATTTATTTATTTATTTATTTATTAGATTTAATATACCGCCCTATCCCCGAAGGGCTCAGGGCGGTGAACAAGATAAAATATTATATATAAAAACATACATACATTCTAAAACATTCTAAAACCACATCCCACGAAAACCATACACGACCCTCCCCAGAAAGGAATAGTGGGTCTTACTGATGTTAAAGACCCCTGTAATCAGAGGGAGGGGGACAGTGTCTCTCTACTACGTTGACCTATTTTATTCCAAGCCCCATCCAACATCTGTTTGGGATAACCTCTGGCTTTAAATTCGCATTAGGTTTTCCTTGCCTCTCTATTAAAATCCTGTTCTGAGCTGTAGAAACTCTCTTCAGTCTCACCAGTTGGCTTCAATCTCTTTTGTAACTTACATATAAAAGGTGATTATTGTTTGTATTGCACTGTGACACTTTATTATAAATTTCATAAACATGTATTGGGTGTCTTGTTACGCAGCAGGGAGTAAATTGTATTTGTATTTCATTTGTACTTGCCACTCCCGGGTCTGGTGTTTTCTTTTCTTAAACTTTTACCATGGCTGCGTGGCAAAATTGCTTATCTTTAAATCATGATGATTCTAACAGGATTCTTTTTAAAGTTGTTAATGATGACCAACATTCCCCTAGATTATTTGAAAGTGATCATCACGATTACTCTTCCTAGAAAAGAAGGAGGGTAGATTCTGCTCCCATGCTGTCTCTTTTACTAATTACTACAAGGTCAACATGGCACCAAGAGGTTTGCGTGTCCAAGAAGGACCTACTGTTTCCTGACTCTGAAGGTTTCTGTAACAAATGAATCCATTAATAAATGTCCCCTGGATCTTATGTTTTTAATAATAGATACAGCCACTGAGGAGGTTGAGGTGCTCCAACAGAAAATGACATATGTTTGTTTGTTTGTTTGTTTATTTATTTACATTTATATACCGCCCTCCCCCGGAGGGCTCAGGGTGGTGAACATGAATATACAAATAGAGCACAAAATAAAATCAATAAACCTCAGATCATTAAATAAATCATAGTAAATGGCTCTATAGTCTTTGAATCATTAAAACCCCATTAAAAGCAGCGTATTAATATCAAATACAATAAATAATACAATAAGAGGCGACCTACTAACCAACCCCCTAAAAGAGGGGAGGGATGGCAGGATCCACAGATGTTAACGGGGGGGGCATCAGCGTCCAGCCTCCCCAAAGGCCCGGCGGAACAGCTCAGTCTTGCAGGCCCTGCGGAACTCGTTGAGATCCCCCAGGGCACGCACAGCTGGAGGGAGAGCGTTCCACCAGGCGGGGGCCAGAGCTGTAAAGGCTCTGGCCCGGGCAGAGGCTAGCCGCATCATGGAGGGGCCAGGGTTCACCAGCAAATTGGCCTCTGCAGAGCGCAGAGGCCGGTTCGGGACATATGGGGCAAGACGGTCCCGCAGGTACGGAGGTCCCAGGCCTTGCAAGGCCTGGAAAACGAGCTTATGGCAAAAAATACACAACAGGTGGTTGGTGGTAAAGTTGCTGATATAGAAAAGATCATCTGTTCCTTTAAAGACCAATGCAAGGAGTTTAAGGCAAAAAAAAAGTTCTGCCGGGACACTAATGATCGTGAGAACAAACATGTATACATTTGGCAAAGAGAGATTAGCAATAAGAGTAAGAGAGTCACATGGGACGATGGGTATTCCTCTTCTGATCCTGAATTTACTGACAGGGGCTCTGCTTCAGAGGAAGAGGAGAACAGGTTTCACAGGGGAAATAGTAGAGGACATCGAAGTAGCAGGCAAAGACAAGCACCTTCTCTTTTTCGTGTGTCCTGCTTGGAGATGCTGGAGGAGGACCTGATAATTAACCTGTCCTCCAGGATATTAGCACAAGAGGGACATAGGATCCTAAATTTGGGTCTGGGTTCTGTTCCCACTCCCAGATTTCATTTGTACTTGCCACTCAGAGGTTTGGTTTTTTCTTTAATTCAATTGAAAAATACCCCAAGGGCAAAGAGAATATACTCCTGTAATGTACTGTCGAAGGCTTTCACGACTGGATTCAACTGGTTGTTCTGGGTTTTCCAGGCTGTGTGGCCGTGGTCTGGTAGATATTGTTCCTAATGTTTTGCCTGCATCTGTGGCTGGCATCTTCAGAGGTGTGTCACAGAGAGAAGTCTGTTACATACTGTGTCTGAGAAGTATAACACACTTCTCTCTGTGGCCCTTCCCACACGGGCGGAATACGGCGCCCTGGGGACGGCAAAAACGCTGTCCCCAGGGAGCCATTCACCCGAGCGGCCTGAAGCCGCTGTTTTCCAACCTCGCTTCCCCAGCGAGGTTTATGGAAAACGGCGGCTTGGAGCCGCTGCTGTGCGAATGGCAGTGGCTCCAAGGCGCCTTCCCTCCCCCCCATGGCCAGGCAACCTACCTGCCTTGCAGCCCTCTGGTGCATCGCTGAGGCCTGGGGACACGCCCCCTCTGCCCTGCGACTCTGGAGCCCCTCTGAAGGCTCAGAAGAAGATTCAAATACTCCTATTTGGAGGACATTGTCATATTTCTAGGCAGACTACTAAGTATTGTGCCATGAAATGTAAGGTATGGCAAGCTATTGTCATGCCACAGGATTAAGTGGGAACCAAATACTTTTATAAAATAATTTCAAAATTACCTTTGAGCTATTAAGAATATTTTAATGTTTTAATTCACATTGTAAATTGTTGTTTGTATATTATATCATCTGCTATTTAGCCATTGGTTTGTATCAGGTATTTTAGGACAGGTGAATTTTACGATTGTATCTCTTGTATATGCATATGGCTAGATATGACATTAACCTTAGCCAGCCAGCCAGCCAGCCACAACCAACCACAACCAACCAACCAACCAACCAACCAACCAACCAACCAACCAACCAACCTACCAACCAACCACAACCAACCACAACCAACCACAACCAACCAACCAACCAACCAACCATAGCCATGGAGGAACAAGCCTTCAGCCATACAGTCTGAATTCAACTTGAAGGCTCAGCCATACATTTGGTTAGATGCCACATAAACCTTAACTAACTAACCAACCAACTAACCAGTCATAGCCATGGAGGAACTAGCCTTCAGCCATACAGTCTGAATTCAATTTGAAGCCTCAGTGAAATCAGAAATGGAAATATTAAGAGGCAAACAAATCCAGCCAGTTTTTTCTGCTGGTGAGAAAGGTAGACAAATTCCCCTTGGACAGCCAAGAAGAACTCTGCTGGGCATTAGGGCTTCTGCAGTGACCAAAACTCTGTGGAAAGCAGGGCTGTTGCTGTACAGAAATAAATTAGGCAAGATAGAGGGGGAAATGCTAGTTGCATCCAACTCAGAACTGAATTTCACACGTTACAGTTTGGGAATTTAACCCCATACATTATTTAACCTTTTATTGGCATAATGGTTATTTGTATCTCCTTCTTTTCTTAGGTAACGTACGCTTCTGCTCCAGTGGAGACTGACCAAAGCCAACCTGCTTCCTTCCACCACATGTTTCCAAATGGGTCCCATCAACATATGGGGATTCTCCAGTTACTGCTGCATTTCAATTGGACATGGATTGGAGTGATTTATATGGATGATGACAATGGGGAAATTTTTGTACATGATGCACTACCCATGTTTTCCAAGAGAAACATCTGCTTTGATTTCATTGAAAAAATTCCCTCTTTATCATTTTCCACTACAATTGGAGGTACGATGTCAGAAGGGATGGAATTGTTTAGTGTTGCCATGAGAAGCTCAGCCAATGTAGTAGTTGTCTATGGTGGAAGACAAACCATAGGAGTTATGATAATAATGCTACGCTTCTTAGCATTTGAGAATGTACCTGAAAAGACAAAAATCTGGATTATGACTGCCGAGATGGAGTTCACATCAGTTGCCTTTCAAAGAGGGTGGAGCATATGCTACATCCATGGGGCAATCTCTCTCTCAATTCCTTCCAAGAAGTTGCTTAGATTCGAGAAATTTATTCAGATGAGAAACCCTACAGCAGACAGTGAAGATGGCTTCATAAAAGACTTCTGGGAAGATGCATTTGCCTGTTCTTTCACCCAACCTGTGGAGGAGGAGAATCAAGAGCCAATTTGCACTGGGAGGGAGAAACTGGAGAATCTTCCCAAGACCGTTTTTGAAGTGAGCATGACTAGCCATAGCAACAGTGTGTATGATGCTGTCTATGCCGTGGCCTATGCCTTACATGCCGTGCATCTACAGAGATTCAAGCAATCAACAATGGGCAATAAAGAAAAGGAGGACCTTGTGAATCCACAGCCATTTCTGGTAAGATCCTGAATAGAACAATGCCAGAAACCTCATCCTACATGTAGGTCCATCATGTCCTAGACAACATAGAAAGATGTCTCTTTCAGGACAAGATAGTTTGAGCTTCTGTTTCATAGCCGGTTGTCTTGTGTTCTTGTGTAAATGGAAGAGCTTCTAATAAGGAGTGCAGAGCCCTTTGGGGGGGGGAGGCGGCCTATTATTATTATTATTATTATTATTATTATTATTATTATTATTATTATTATTAGCAGCAGCAGCAGCAGCAGCAGCATCATCATCAATAATAATAATGACAATAATAATGATGATGATGATGATGATGATGATGATATTTATTTATTTATTTATTTATTTATTTATTTATTTATTTATTTATTTATTTATTTATTTATTTATTAGGTTTATAAACCGCCCTCCCCCGAAGGGGGACAAAAGCTTCTGCATCAGCTGCCATTTCTCTAAATTATAAGTGATCTAGAGATAGAAGGTTCACCATACATGTAGGTACATCAGTTGGATTTTTTGACTAAACATGCACTAGACTGAGGAGTCAGATGTGTCTTCACCAAGACTGGTCATATGAATGACTGTGTTCCAGGTCTGCCATCGTTCCTATTTTATGCCCAGTGGATATGTAGTACACGCTTTCTGAAATTAGTTTTGTCAAGCACAATGGCTACAACTCACTGTAACCAGACATATGAAAGCATCTCACAATACAAAAATTGAAAGGAACAAACAAGGAAATAAATTTTCATAGACCTGAATTCAAAATCCTTGGTACGGGCTGTTTTTCTGCAGCATGGGTGCTGTTCTCCCTCCTGACAAGAACTGCAAAGTTTGATTAAGTCAAAGGGTTCCATTTTATGAACCTTCCTTTTTTTCACCTTTGGGAACAATTGATGACAAATGGGAGTACCACCTCTGTGGGTGAATAAAATTGGACCCCATGACCCAGTCTTTACAAAACTTGAGGTTTCTTGCAAAGAGAGTGACCCACAAATAATCTTCAAATGTGGTTGCTATGCATTTTAAAGAAGTCCTCCCAGTGTTCCAAACAATTCCTCGTTGATTATAATGAACTCAATTTTTTCAAAGAAAAGACAGAGGAAAAAACCCAATATTCGGTGAATCCCCACTGGGAAAATAAACCTTGTCCGCCCCTGCCCCCTGGTTCCATAAGATACAGCACCTTTTCATCCCGGTCTCCGCCTATCCCAGGGGTTGGCAACCTTTATCACCCAAAGAGCCATTTGGACCTGTTTTCCACAGCCCTGAAGATCTACCGAGCAGGAGAGGTGGCTCCACTGTGGTTCGGCCCCTCCACTCACATTTCCTTCCAGCTTTGGGAGGTGGAGACACCGGGCAGGGAAACCCTCACTGCCCGACGGAGCAGGCAGCCGCCTGCTCCGTGGGGCAGAGGGGGGATGGCAGCTGTGGCCTGGCCAGTGCCGCTGCCTCGCACGTTGCAGGAGGCAGTGGCACTGGGCAGGGAAACCCCCTCTGCCTGATGGAGCAGGCAGCTTCCTGCTCCATGGGGCAGTTGGGGGATGGCAGCTGTGGCCTGCCCAGTGCCGCTGCCTCTTGTGCTGCAGGAGGCAGTGGCACTGGGAAGGGAAACCCCCTCTGCCTGATGGAGCAGGCAGCTGCCTGCTCAGTGGGACAGAGGAGGGATGGCAGCTGCAGGGATGGCAGAGAGGGGATGGTAGCTGCTCTGGAGGGACATGCCCACGCTACCCTCCGACCTCCAGGGGTCAGAAGGCAGTGTGGGCGTGTCCCTCCAGCCCTCCAGAGCAGTGCTGGAAGGAGAGGTGAGTGGAAGGGACGCGAAAAGCGGCACCCTCATGCACGGAGCCGCCTCTGGTTCGGGCCCTCCACTCACCTTTCTTTCCAGCACTGCTCTGGATGGCTGGAGGGACATAGCCACACTACCCTCTGACCTCCAGACCACGTGGAGCCGCAGTATAAAGCTGAAAGAGCCGCATGCTGCTCCGGGGCCGTGGGTTGCAGACCCCTGGCCTATCCAATGCAGCATGCATCTGTTGAGGGTGTCAAAGTTATTCCCAGGATCAAAATCTGTAACTATTTCCATGAGCCCGTGATCTGCTCTACGGCTCTTTCTGATTGGCTGTTACGTTGGGGTGGGAACGCGACCCCCATGGCCCCTCCCCTCTGTTTGAGGAAGTTGTTGGGTTTTTTTAATTTCTGGCTGCGCAGCTTCGTTGGTACCCACACTCAGCACTAGCTCTCCATCTACGTGGCCTACGAAGCCACGACCAGCACACACAGGAAAAAACCCCTTCGTGCGGTCTGTGCCCAGCTCACTGCGCTCTAATTGGTGCGTGCCTCCTAAGGTGAGAAAAATGAACCATATGGTTTTTCTGCTGCCTCCCCACCGATGCGGCCTCTGCTCGTGTTTTTCAAAAAGTTGTACCTTCTTGCCGTTTTTTAAAAAAAACATGGGGTGAGGGGGAGAGGCGTGCGCCAGGGCCAGGATGGAGCCAAGTTGGGCACTGAAGCCGTGGGGACTCCTTGCCCGAAGCAGGACTTTTACCATGAGTATCACGTGATTTTTTGACCATGGGGAGTTGCCCATTGGTATGAGTATACACGGTTCTTTTCTTTTTGATTTTCTGAAATAGATGGGTTTATTAAACCAAAATCCCCCCAAAATACAATTGCGGGCAGATGGTGAGACCCTTCCCCGGCAAATAAACACACCAACCCAGAATTTGGAAATGGATTGGGCCGCAGCCCAATTTATTAACTGGTAAAACAAGATTGAACACACAAGAAGCTAGGCAGACAAATGGGTCGCAACATCATGCTGTCCCCAATCTCCATTGGGGCAATCCGCAGGAAGCTGGGAATACCAGGGGTGAATACCCCTGGCTTCAACCCTTCCTGCTGGGGGTAGCGGGCACCAGCTAAGCCTACCGGCTTGTCTACTGGCCTGCCCCACCCCCACCTGCTGGGGTGTCGGGCACCAGCTCAGCCTACCAGCTTGCTTACTGGCCCACCCCACCACCCCGGCTCTTCTCCAAGGGCACAACCATGGAGAAGACCGGCCGCCTGGCTCGGCTTCTCCCCAGATGTTGCGAATCTCGTTGCCAACCTGCCGGGCTGCAACAAATACAATTATGCAGTAAATATTAACAATTCAACTAATAACCATTGAACTAAGGGAGGGAGGGTGGGTCACGCCGCTCTTGAGCCTCGGCAAGCCAAGAAGGCCGAGGCTCGGGGTGTAACGCTTTTATATGCTTGCTCCTCCCGCCTTTCTTGCCCAGAGCCAATCATTGCAGCTGCCTGCAATTTGGCGTCCTGGGCTGGAAGCTCTCTTTTCTTTGCCTTTTTGCTCACCCCAGCTGCAATGGCTGCCACCGCTGAATCGGTGGCTGCTATTTTTTGGGAGGTGCACATCCCTAACTATTCCAAGGGATTTTATAATCTAATGTGTACCATCCATTTGCTAATCATGTACATGGAATATGCTATTTACCACCTTCTTCCCCTTTGGTTTTCATACTAATTCATTCCAGGCCAAAGTGAAAGCACTTTTCTGTACTTGACCTCTTTGTATTTGTCTTTAAGGCAACACGGACTTTGTTGTGTATCCCCACCCTTTGCTAAAGCCTAATGCTTGCTTTCTCCCTCCGTGCATAGCTCCACCCCTTTCTGAGAGGAGTCTCATTCAACAACAGCGCTGGGGAGAAGGTTGCCTTCAACCAAAATGGAGAATTAATAGCTGGATTTGATGTAATCAACTGGGTCACATTCCCAAACCAGTCCTTCCTCAGAGTCAAGGTTGGGAAGATAGATCCTGAAGCTCCCTCACACAAAGTGCTCACTATCCACAAAGAGACCATCATATGGCCCAGCCAATTCAACCAGGTGAGGTCCATGCACATTTCAAGAGCTACGATCTATTATTTATACTTTGAATTCGATCTCCTCCAACTAGGGTGGATAGCCTGGCTTCTCACTTCAGAAAACAAGAAGAGTTGGATTACTATTTCCCCTTTCTCTCCTGTAAGGAGACTCAAAGGGGCTTACAAACTCCTTTCCCTTCCCCCCTCAGAACAAACACCCTATGAGGTAGGTGATGCTGAGAGAGCTCTGAAGAACTGTGACTAGCCCAAGGTCACCCAGCTGGCATGTGTTGGAGTTCACAAGTTAATCTAGCTCACCAGATAAGCTTCCATAGCTCAAGGGAGAGAGCAGAGAATCAAACCCAGTTCTCCAAATTACAGTGCACCTGCTCTTAACCACCACACCATGTTGGCTGGGCAGGGCAAGCAACTTTGTGGCACTCTAGCAATTCCCCAGGCTCTATGCTAATACTCAAGAAGATTAGGAGAATTCCTAGACAATTCCTAAGAAAGTAGTGAAACATCTTCTGAGTTTAGCCGGAAATGATAAAGCATTGAACATGGGGGTTATATACCACACATGTCTGCTCCAAGTAGTGTGAATACCAGCCATTGGGGCCTGGAGTAGGGTGGGAGATTGATTGCCATGACAGGCAATCTGGTAAAGCTAATTCCCACAAAGTGTCAATGAGTTTCAGTCCAAGAATTTCAACTTCAAATTTTCAAGTGGTTAACACCCTGGAGCTTGGGGATGTTTTCCTAGGTGTTCTCCATGACGTTTTGCGTTGAAACCCCCATGTTATTTTTTTCTTTCCTTTGCTTGGAATGAGTGAGTCTTCATGTTCACACTACATGTTTCCTTATGTCAAATTATGGCTAGAGAATGCACCTATTTTTAAAATGATTTGTGTTTCCATATCCTGCATACATAAATAAGTTGGATGCAATAAATACATTGTAAAGCTGGAACATGCATTGGTGCCTCAACTGCAATACCAGCTGCAAAACAAAAAGATTAGCAAGAAAGTGAGCCAGAATGAATTCAAGGATCTAAATGAACATAGCAAGTTTGGGATTCCCGACCATCGGGATTCTATCTTCACGAAAGCACGACTGAAACACAAAAAACATTTAGATTGGATACCACACAGAAAATTTATAACAAGTTACAATCATTATGAATGAATTCATTTTCCATTAATAAGATGAGAACATGAGTTCATTTACACCAACTGCAACTCATTATTAATGTGCTGTGTGAAATAACCCTAAACAGTGACTTGTGGAAGCATACGGGATGTTTACATTTTGTTCTATACTTGTAAAGAATGGGTAAAGGAGTCCAGGAGTGATAGACTTGCATGGTGTAGGTAAAAGACTCCAATCTATAACAAGTGTACTATAGACATGTTTTGCAGAAAGAGAACACTTGGCTGTTGTATTTTTTTGAATGGTTCAACGTTCTTCTTTTTCCTTGATGACAGACGCTGCCCCTTTCCCTGTGTAATGAGCCCTGCCTGTTGGGTCAGAGTAAGACAAAGAAAGAAGGGAAACCATTTTGCTGCTATGATTGTATTGCATGTCCAAAAGGGAAGATCACAAACCAGACAGGTAAGATAAGGTGACCAGATTTTCATCTTTTTAAACCGGGACACCCCCTCCGGGCACGCGCGGCCGCAGGAGCACACTGCCTTTTGGGGCGCTCCCTGGTTTCCCGCCCTGTGACAGAAGGCAGTGCGGCAGCCTTCCAAAAATCGGGACAGTTACAAAACCCCGAGGGACACGGGACAAATTGGTTTAAGGCGGGACTGTACACTTTATAGATTTCATGGAATATGTTCTCTAATTTGGACCATGAAAATTATAGCAGACAGACACAGTTTTCTGTATGATTGACAAATGCTATCCAGTCATCTGCAATGATATGGATTACAGATAAGAGAATGAAGTTTGACAGAGCCCCTGAAGTGAGTATGCTGTTGTGTACAGCTTTTGGTTTGATGGGGAGGGGGGAAATACAACATTCCAAGGAAGGGCAGTGGAGGGGGTTGTACTTAGGGGTAGAAGACCACCTCCTTTCATTTAGTATGAATTGTATCAACAAGTTGACTACCGAAACTCCCGCAGCTTCTGTACCCAACGGCAGCATGACTTCTCAGAAGTATAATGGAATAAGTTGTGTGGAAACTCACCTTTGCCATTTCAAAGGGTCACTCCTCCTTCAAGGCTGAAGAGGTGCTGAGTGCTTTGCACTCTATTTTGTTATGTATGTATTTGCAGCCCGAGTGACAGAATTGAGCACCCCTGTGGCCGCCGAGAGCTGAAGGAGCGGCGGACAGGACAGGCCTTTTATGGGCTCTGGCCGGCTCCTACCTACAATCCCCTGACATCAATCACCCAGACCTCTGTGCCTGCTTGCAGGGTCACGCCCAGTGGTGGGATCCAAAAATTTTAGTAACAGGTTCCCATGGTGGTGGGATTCAAACTGTGGCGTAGCACCAATGGAGCTGGGTGGGGCACGATGGGGGCGTGGTTGGGCATTCTGGGGGCAGGGCATTCCTGGGCGGGGCTGTAGCAAGGACGCAGCCACTGCACCGGTCCTTGGGCGGGAAATGAACGCTGCGCAGAGCGCGGAGAAACCCTTGCGCGCGCCCGGTGCACCTCCTGCTAGACTGCTCCAAGTTCTGCGCGCTACTAATGAGAGGAGGGGCGTAACTAAGGCAAAAATCACGCGAAGCGGAAATCACCAATTAGTAACCCCCTCTCGGCACACACAAATAATTAGTAACCAACTCTCGGGAACCTGTGAGAACCTGCTGGATCCCACCTCTGGTCACGCCTGGTCCTGCTGGGTTGAGACCAAGCCGCGAGACCAGGAAGGGGAGCAGGGAAACCGCATGCTCCCCTTTCCCAGGATTGCAATGGCGTATTTATTGGACTAGTTTATCCTATTTTTCCCTTGCTAAGCAAGTGCTTTACAAAAATAAAAATAATGACCATCAACTTCAAAGTGGCAATGAAGTCTTAAAACTGAGGCACTTTACCTAAGTCTACCCTGTACAGCAACCAACTTTTTTATTTTTCAGACATGGATTACTGTTTCCAGTGCCCCGAAGATCATTATCCTAACAGACACCAAGATTCATGCCTTCCAAAATATATCAGCTTCCTGTCATATGAAGAGCCTTTAGGGACTAGTTTGGCTATTTTGGCTGTTTCCCTTTCTTTCATCGCAGCTTGGGTCCTGGGAACTTTTGTGAAGCACCAGAACACGCCTATTGTGAAGGCCAACAACCGCAGCCTCTCCTACATTCTCCTCGTCTCTCTCTTCCTGTGCTTCCTTTGTGCTTTGCTCTTCCTTGGAAGACCTGAGAAAGGGACCTGCCTCATCCGTCAAGCAGCATTTGGCATCATTTTCTCAGTGGCTGTTTCTTGCGTGTTGGCCAAAACTATCACTGTTATTCTAGCCTTTGTGGCTACCAATCCAGTGTCCAGGATGAGGAAATGGTTGGGGAGAAGAGTGGCCTGCTCGATAGTAATTTCTTGCTCCCTTTTCCAAGCCACTCTCTGTTCTGTGTGGCTTGCAATCTTCCCTCCCTTCCCACATTTTGATATGTACTCAGAAACAAGAGAAATCATTCTGGAATGTAGCGAGGGGTCAGTGACTATGTTTTACTGTGTCTTGGGCTTTATGGGGTTCCTCTCAGTTATGAGCTTTACTGTGGCCTTCCTAGCCAGAAATTTACCAGATAGCTTCCATGAAACCAAATCCATCACCTTCAGCATGCTGGTCTTCTGCAGTGTGTGGATGACCTTTGTCCCAACCTACTGGAGCACCAAGGGGAAAGATATGGTGGCTGTGGAAGTCTTCTCCATCTTGACCTCCAGTGCTGGCTTATTGGGATGCCTCTTCTTCCCCAAATGCTACATCATTGTGCTGAGACCTGATCTGAATAAGAAGGAACAACTCATAAAGAGAAGCAAATAAAGAATATGTCTGTGTATTGTCGAAGGCTTTCACGGCCGGAATCACTTGGGTGCTGTGTGGTTTCCGGGCTGTATGGCTATGTTCTAGCAACATTCTCTCCTGACGTTTCACCTGCATCTGTGGCTGGCATCTTCAGAGGATCATCATATATCCTCTGAAGATGCCAGCCACAGATGCAGGCGAAAGAATGCTGTTAGAACACGGCCATGCAGTCCGGAAACCACACAGCACCCAAACATGTCTGTGGCTCATTCCGCACATGCAGAATAATGCACTTTCAAACTGCTTTCAGTGCTCTTTGAAGCTGTGTGGTATAGCAAAATCCACTTGCAAACAGTTGTGAAAGTGGTTTGAAAACGCATTATTTTGCGTGTGCGGGCGACAGTCTTCTGCTGCAGGAGCAATAGCCATCTGAAGTGGTTTTAAGTTTTGAACTCTCTTCCCTCATAAAGATACCTCTAATGGTCTTCATTCCAAATACCCCCAAAGGGTCCTCATTCCAAATCCCCTGTTCCAGTCAATGACAGAGCATTTGAGAATGGCTCTTCATCTTTTGATGCTCCAGGACGACCACCAAGGTTGATCTTTGCACCAATACCTGCAGTGTTTTAAGTCCCACTATTATTTCCAGTCTTCATAATTGCTTTGTTAATATTCATTGTCGGATTCTAATTGCAAAGATCAACCACTTAAGTAACTATGTTGCTCAAGAAAAAGTAAAAAAGATTCCCCCTTTGTAACTAACCTGAAAAACCCCTCAATTAGCAACTTATATGGCTGAATTCTTGACTTCCTTAAACCTGAGGAGGCAACACTTTCCATTTCTGCAGAGCATGAGACGACAAAATACACTGACAATTTTCTGCTGGGAATCAATAGTCTGAATGATGTCAGTTTCTGTTGACTCTCCAGTTCCAAAAACCGATGGCTAAATTTGTACTGACCAGCGCTTGTCCACATCTCACTTCCACCGAGGGAAAAGAAAACTGGCCATCTCCCTTTTGGAGGGTATACAAATAGTAACCTTCCCGCACATGCAGAATAATGGAGGGTATACAAATAGTAACCTTCCCGCACATGCAGAATAATGCACTTAAATGCAATAATGGAGGGTATACAAATAGTAACCTTCCCGCACATGCAGAATAATGCACTTAAATGCAATAATGGAGGGTATACAAATAGTAACCTTCCCGCACATGCAGAATAATGCACTTAAATGCAATAATGGAGGGTATATAAATAGTAACCTTCCCGCACATGCAGAATAATGCACTTTCAAACTGCTTTCAGTGCTCTTTGAAGCTGTGCGGAATAGCAAAATCCACTTGCAAAGAGTTGTGAGAGTGGTTTTGCGTGCGCGTTTTGCATTATTTTGCATGTGCGGAAGGGGCCTGAGTGTTTGTAACTATTCTGTATTTTGGTTTGGAAAGGCATGGAAATATATCTAAGAACAGATATTTCATGCACAAGGGTCCACCTCGGTTAAAGTACTTTGCTTTGCAATGAGAAAGAAATGGATGGGGGTTTATGACCACCGTATTCCCCTTCCTATCTTCTAGGTCTGCTCTGCTGGAGCCTTTATGTCCTCCTTGGCCACCGTCCTGCTGCTTTTTAAAGGGCCGAGCAGACCCAGCAGCATCGGTTTTTTTGAGAAGCCCTCAGGAGAATGGCTTTAACAATGGCCTAAAACAATTAAAGGGCCAGGTGTCATCCATTAGCTGGCCAGCGGGTGGATCGTTAGAGGATGTTTCCATGGACTCCTTGGGCCTGAAGTATGACTAGTTCAGTGCCCCAGAGTGCCATTGCTGAGGGGGAAGTCTGGTATGGTCACCCCTAAACTAAGCCATACACTTATTTCTTCTCTTTGCCATTTTCTAATAAAGAACTGTTTGTATTTTTTTTCTCTAGTAGCATTTGAATTCATAGTCTGTTATACTCTGAAATAAAAAGAGATTTTCTTATATACGTCTCCAGTTTGACTGTTTCATCATTTTTCTTCATTGCTCTTATTTAGGAGATCATATCCCATCCCGCTCACACACAGAGAGAGAACGAGACATGTGTTCTGGGTGATTACATTTCTTACTGCTGAATATTAATTGTTTAAGCCCATGATAGTCCTGATGAAACTACAATGTTCTTGATTGGAGCATAATAGGTAGGATTATGTGATTCTGTTGCTGCAGTGTTTCTATTAGTTGACCACTGCGAGGATTTCATAATAAAAGGGAGTGGCACATGTGTGGAAAATAGTTAAACACTTCAACCGCCCCTGCTCGGTTACATCTAGATTACCCTCCTATGGAGGAGTCTGTCCGGTCCCTAGGGGAGGGTTTTAAGAAAAAGGGTTTACTGGGTGCCTTCTACTATGGTATTACCGCTGTTTTTAATGAAATCCAGTATATTTTAACGATGGAGCCTCTGTGGGTTGTTGGGCCTTTCCCCACTCTCCATGCCCCCCCCCCATGCTGCGTGCTGCTCTCAGCTCATGGCATCCCTGGAGCGCGCCCGGGCGTCCCCATGACTCTGCGCGGGGTCATCAAAAGGCGCTGTTTACAAGAGCACCAGGGATGCCGCATGCTGAGGGGGTGAGACAGCGTCAGCGTCGGGGCGGCTGCACTGTTGCCGCCCCTGTCGTGGGGAGTGCCGGGGGACCCTGCACTACTTGAGGAGAGTAGCGCGGGGCTTAAGGTAAGTGGGGAAAGGCCCGTTGTTGTTTTAATTGTATAGTTTGCTCCTGAACTTGATTTGTATTCGTTTTGTTGTACACCGCCCGGAGCCCCTCGGGGATAGGGCGGTATAAAAATCTAAATAATCAATCAATCAATAAATAAATAAACATCTCATGGACCATTAAAACTTTCACCTACGCAGATTTGGACCAACTGGCCCTCTTTAGGATATGTGAGGAATCGTATGCTGCATCATAGATTTGGCACACCTGTGTTTTCCCCCTTCCCCAAAGCCAATGAACTTTGCATTTCTTGATAATCTACTATCCCAGCAGAAGACATTTTCTAAGCTGAAGCAAACTTGTTTTCTTCTGAAATGAAACAGAGAATTCATAGTAATTCTGGGTTGCTGACCACGACCTCTGCAATTATCCACCATCAGTACTTTCTCCAATTCATAGGGGGGATGAAAATTCTCAGGAGATGAAAAGCAACATGAAAGAGGCTGCTAATATTTCTTGTAGTTGGAGGTTGTCGGCCATCAGCGCTTGTTGTCACTGGATGGGGCTATTATTGCAGCAGCCAAGTCAGGCACCGTTTAAGTGGCCGTTTGAGTCTCCAAGATATTTCCACATCAATGTGGGGGCAACCGAACTGCTGTCCAGGAGGAAGGTTGTCGAGCCAGATAGTGGGAGTCTTGTATTTTGTATTAGTGCTTCTGCCCTGGAGAGTGTGTGATGCTCCCGCTGATCGTTGCACTATTTGTGACCCTTTTCCCATACTTCACAAGTATCACCAGTTGGGGGATTTTATTATAGGTGGCATTCTTTCCCAGATCTACATCTTTTTTGATCCGTTAACTTTTAATCGCCGTCCTTCCCAGACAACAGTTGGTGAGCACGTGTAAGTAGTCAGATTTCAGTTTTAAATGATTGCCACTTGTGGAATTCTGCCTTTCTTCCAAAGGGCTGCTCTTCACCTTTCTTGTGATCACCTTTCTTTGGGACTCTTTAGTTTGGAGAGGAGGCGTCTGAGGGGGGATATGATTGAAGTCTATAAAATTATGCATCGGGTAGAAAATGCTGACAGAGAGAAATTTCTCTCTCTTCCTCACAATACTAGAACCAGGGGGCATCCATTGAAAATGCTGGGGGGAAGAATTAGGACTAATAAAAGGAAACACTTCTTCACGCAACGTGTGATTGGTGTTTGTAATATGCTGCCACAGGAGGTGGTGATGGCCACTAACCTGGATAGCTTTAAAAGGGGCTTGGACAGATTTATGGAGGAGAAGTCGATTTATGGCTACCAATCTTGATCCTCTTTGATCTGAGATTGCAAATGCCTTAACAGTCCAGGTGCTCGGGAGCAACAGCAGCAGAAGGCCATTGCTTTCACATCCTGCATGTGAGCTCCCAATGGCACCTGGTGGGCCACTGTGAGTAGCAGAGAGCTGGACTAGATGGACTCTGGTCTGATCCAGCTGGCTTGTTCTTATGTTCTTATGTTCTTATGATCCATAACTGTCTTTGTGCCAAAGTACAGATTTTTTACAAACATTCTCTTTATGGGTTTTAAGTCTGTTTTAGATTAGTGATTCTCAGCTTCGGTCCCGACACCCTATGCCCTGTCACTTCTTATAAGAAGAGAAGAAGAAGAGTTTGGATTTATATCCCCCCTTTCTCTCCTGTAGGAGACTCAAAGGGGTTTACAATCTTCTTGCCCTTCCCCCCTCACAACAAACACCCTGTGAGGTGGGTGGGGCTGGGAGAGCTCCGAGAAGCTGTGACTAGCCCAAGGTCACCCAGCTGGCATATGTGGGAGTGCACAGGCTAATCTGAATTCCCCAGATAAGCCTCCACAGCTCAGGCGGCAGAGCGGGGAATCAGACCTGGCTCCTCCAGATTAGAATGCACCTGCTCTTAACTCACTACGCCACTGCTGCTCTTATAGGTGAGGATTTAGACTTGGGGAAGCACTATGACCACCAAAGAGGCTATTCCGTTGTGATATGAGAGAGATCCAGCTGTTTTTACAAGGCATCTTATGGTTAATAAGTTAATGTCTTTTAAAATCAATTGAGTCTGTTCAAAAGTATCTTGCGAAATAAACGTTCATTATTAGTAGATTTCAATGCATCAATTAAATACAAAATAGTCTCAGTTCAGCAGTTAAAAAAAAAGAATTAGATACAAAACAACAGAAGGTAGATGTGCTTTATTTCCCCAAGGAATGGTAACCCTTGTTGAACCAATAAGATGAATTATGTGTTAAATGTATTGTCGAAGGCTTTCACGGCCGGAATCACTGGGGTGCTGTGTGGTTTCCGGGCTGTATGGCTGTGTTCTAGCAGCATTCTCTCCAGCCACAGATGCAGTCAAAATGTCAGGAGAGAATGCTGCTAGAACACGGCCATACAGCCCGGAAACCACACAGCACCCCAATTATGTGTTACTTTGCAAATGAATGGTAGCCCTTGTTGAATTAATAATCTGGAATAAACTGAGAGGAATTTTGCAGTATGGAGAGGCAAGATAAACTCCAACATTTATTCAGTGCCTTTCTATAACTGATAGGCACACGGCAGATTGTAAACCCATGGAACAAAACCAAGCAAAACAAAGAAACACTCAAAATACACATCCCAGAAAACCCACCACAACCAACTCAAAATACATGTTTGAGCCTGATCGACAACCAGCTGCTGGTAATGGACTGATTTGAGGAGGATTTAAAAATCTCCAGATATTTGTCAGTGAAATTCGCTATTTCCCTTTACCAGGGACAAACCATGTTTTTGAGTGCAAAGTTGCTAGCAGGCATATATTAATCTGAAATTTAGCCAATTCACAACATATTCTATGATTGTAGAGTCCTGACTCAGAATTATCAGCACATCCTGGCTTTGGTATTTGCCATTCAGGAGATCAATGAAAACCCCCGACTGCTACCCAACATCACACTTGGCTTCAGCCTCTACAACAGCTACTTCAGCACAAGCAGAACCTATCAGGCCTCCATGGAACTCCTCTCCGCACGGGACAGATTCATCCCCAACTACAGGTGCAGCTCCCTCAGCAATCCGGTTGCTGCCATCGCGGGACCGAGTGCTAGTTTTTGTCGTGACATGGCAACTATTCTGAACTCTTACAAGATTCCACAGGTAATGAGTGTGCTTCAGGCATTCACATTCCTTGAAATTTCTGGTTACAGTGTTATGGTTTCTAGGTGGAAAGAGTTACAGCAGAAGCAGAAGTACATTCCACTTCTTCTTCTAGGAAATTCCACTTCTTCTTCTAGGATTCCACTTCTTCATTCCACTTCTTCTTCTAGGAAATTCCACTTCTTCTTCTAGTACATTCCACTTCTTCTTCTAGGAAAAGGTTCCTTCAGGAATCCATATAGTTTTGGACTATGGGGAAAAATGGCTCATGGTTTCTTGGTCAATGAATATAGTCTCCAAAAAAGCAATGTAAACCATGAAGCAATCTTATACCAAGGCAGATGCTGTTGGCCTAGTGCACAGCGGAAGGACTAGGTGCCAACTCACCCTTGTGGGGGGGGTGGGGGGGGGGGGGGGTGGGGGGGGGGGGGGGGGGGAGGGGGGGGGGAAGGGGGGGGGGGGGGTGGGGGGGGGTGGATGGGGGGGGGGGGGTGGGGGGGGGGGGGAATGGGGGGGGGGGGGGGTGGGGGGGACTTGGGGGGGTTGGGGGGGGGGGGGGTGGGGGGGGGGGGGGGTGGGGGGGGGGGGGGGTGGGGGGGGGGGGGGGTGGGGGGGGGGGGGGGTGGGGGGGGGGGGGGGTGGGGGGGGGGGGGGGTGGGGGGGGGGGGGGGTGGGGGGGGGGGGGGGTGGGGGGGGGGGGGGGTGGGGGGGGGGGGGGGTGGGGGGGGGGGGGGGTGGGGGGGGGGGGGGGTGGGGGGGGGGGGGGGTGGGGGGGGGGGGGGGTGGGGGGGGGGGGGGGTGGGGGGGGGGGGGGGTGGGGGGGGGGGGGGGTGGGGGGGGGGGGGGGTGGGGGGGGGGGGGGGTGGGGGGGGGGGGGGGTGGGGGGGGGGGGGGGTGGGGGGGGGGGGGGGTGGGGGGGGGGGGGGGTGGGGGGGGGGGGGGGTGGGGGGGGGGGGGGGTGGGGGGGGGGGGGGGTGGGGGGGGGGGGGGGTGGGGGGGGGGGGGGGTGGGGGGGGGGGGGGGTGGGGGGGGGGGGGGGTGGGGGGGGGGGGGGGTGGGGGGGGGGGGGGGTGGGGGGGGGGGGGGGTGGGGGGGGGGGGGGGTGGGGGGGGGGGGGGGTGGGGGGGGGGGGGGGTGGGGGGGGGGGGGGGTGGGGGGGGGGGGGGGTGGGGGGGGGGGGGGGTGGGGGGGGGGGGGGGTGGGGGGGGGGGGGGGTGGGGGGGGGGGGGGGTGGGGGGGGGGGGGGGTGGGGGGGGGGGGGGGTGGGGGGGGGGGGGGGTGGGGGGGGGGGGGGGTGGGGGGGGGGGGGGGTGGGGGGGGGGGGGGGTGGGGGGGGGGGGGGGTGGGGGGGGGGGGGGGTGGGGGGGGGGGGGGGTGGGGGGGGGGGGGGGTGGGGGGGGGGGGGGGTGGGGGGGGGGGGGGGTGGGGGGGGGGGGGGGTGGGGGGGGGGGGGGGTGGGGGGGGGGGGGGGTGGGGGGGGGGGGGGGTGGGGGGGGGGGGGGGTGGGGGGGGGGGGGGGTGGGGGGGGGGGGGGGTGGGGGGGGGGGGGGGTGGGGGGGGGGGGGGGTGGGGGGGGGGGGGGGTGGGGGGGGGGGGGGGTGGGGGGGGGGGGGGGTGGGGGGGGGGGGGGGTGGGGGGGGGGGGGGGTGGGGGGGGGGGGGGGTGGGGGGGGGGGGGGGTGGGGGGGGGGGGGGGTGGGGGGGGGGGGGGGTGGGGGGGGGGGGGGGTGGGGGGGGGGGGGGGTGGGGGGGGGGGGGGGTGGGGGGGGGGGGGGGTGGGGGGGGGGGGGGGTGGGGGGGGGGGGGGGTGGGGGGGGGGGGGGGTGGGGGGGGGGGGGGGTGGGGGGGGGGGGGGGTGGGGGGGGGGGGGGGTGGGGGGGGGGGGGGGTGGGGGGGGGGGGGGGTGGGGGGGGGGGGGGGTGGGGGGGGGGGGGGGTGGGGGGGGGGGGGGGTGGGGGGGGGGGGGGGTGGGGGGGGGGGGGGGTGGGGGGGGGGGGGGGTGGGGGGGGGGGGGGGTGGGGGGGGGGGGGGGTGGGGGGGGGGGGGGGTGGGGGGGGGGGGGGGTGGGGGGGGGGGGGGGTGGGGGGGGGGGGGGGTGGGGGGGGGGGGGGGTGGGGGGGGGGGGGGGTGGGGGGGGGGGGGGGTGGGGGGGGGGGGGGGTGGGGGGGGGGGGGGGTGGGGGGGGGGGGGGGTGGGGGGGGGGGGGGGTGGGGGGGGGGGGGGGTGGGGGGGGGGGGGGGTGGGGGGGGGGGGGGGTGGGGGGGGGGGGGGGTGGGGGGGGGGGGGGGTGGGGGGGGGGGGGGGTGGGGGGGGGGGGGGGTGGGGGGGGGGGGGGGTGGGGGGGGGGGGGGGTGGGGGGGGGGGGGGGTGGGGGGGGGGGGGGGTGGGGGGGGGGGGGGGTGGGGGGGGGGGGGGGTGGGGGGGGGGGGGGGTGGGGGGGGGGGGGGGTGGGGGGGGGGGGGGGTGGGGGGGGGGGGGGGTGGGGGGGGGGGGGGGTGGGGGGGGGGGGGGGTGGGGGGGGGGGGGGGTGGGGGGGGGGGGGGGTGGGGGGGGGGGGGGGTGGGGGGGGGGGGGGGTGGGGGGGGGGGGGGGTGGGGGGGGGGGGGGGTGGGGGGGGGGGGGGGTGGGGGGGGGGGGGGGTGGGGGGGGGGGGGGGTGGGGGGGGGGGGGGGTGGGGGGGGGGGGGGGTGGGGGGGGGGGGGGGTGGGGGGGGGGGGGGGTGGGGGGGGGGGGGGGTGGGGGGGGGGGGGGGTGGGGGGGGGGGGGGGTGGGGGGGGGGGGGGGTGGGGGGGGGGGGGGGTGGGGGGGGGGGGGGGTGGGGGGGGGGGGGGGTGGGGGGGGGGGGGGGTGGGGGGGGGGGGGGGTGGGGGGGGGGGGGGGTGGGGGGGGGGGGGGGTGGGGGGGGGGGGGGGTGGGGGGGGGGGGGGGTGGGGGGGGGGGGGGGTGGGGGGGGGGGGGGGTGGGGGGGGGGGGGGGTGGGGGGGGGGGGGGGTGGGGGGGGGGGGGGGTGGGGGGGGGGGGGGGTGGGGGGGGGGGGGGGTGGGGGGGGGGGGGGGTGGGGGGGGGGGGGGGTGGGGGGGGGGGGGGGTGGGGGGGGGGGGGGGTGGGGGGGGGGGGGGGTGGGGGGGGGGGGGGGTGGGGGGGGGGGGGGGTGGGGGGGGGGGGGGGTGGGGGGGGGGGGGGGTGGGGGGGGGGGGGGGTGGGGGGGGGGGGGGGTGGGGGGGGGGGGGGGTGGGGGGGGGGGGGGGTGGGGGGGGGGGGGGGTGGGGGGGGGGGGGGGTGGGGGGGGGGGGGGGTGGGGGGGGGGGGGGGTGGGGGGGGGGGGGGGTGGGGGGGGGGGGGGGTGGGGGGGGGGGGGGGTGGGGGGGGGGGGGGGTGGGGGGGGGGGGGGGTGGGGGGGGGGGGGGGTGGGGGGGGGGGGGGGTGGGGGGGGGGGGGGGTGGGGGGGGGGGGGGGTGGGGGGGGGGGGGGGTGGGGGGGGGGGGGGGTGGGGGGGGGGGGGGGTGGGGGGGGGGGGGGGTGGGGGGGGGGGGGGGTGGGGGGGGGGGGGGGTGGGGGGGGGGGGGGGTGGGGGGGGGGGGGGGTGGGGGGGGGGGGGGGTGGGGGGGGGGGGGGGTGGGGGGGGGGGGGGGTGGGGGGGGGGGGGGGTGGGGGGGGGGGGGGGTGGGGGGGGGGGGGGGTGGGGGGGGGGGGGGGTGGGGGGGGGGGGGGGTGGGGGGGGGGGGGGGTGGGGGGGGGGGGGGGTGGGGGGGGGGGGGGGTGGGGGGGGGGGGGGGTGGGGGGGGGGGGGGGTGGGGGGGGGGGGGGGTGGGGGGGGGGGGGGGTGGGGGGGGGGGGGGGTGGGGGGGGGGGGGGGTGGGGGGGGGGGGGGGTGGGGGGGGGGGGGGGTGGGGGGGGGGGGGGGTGGGGGGGGGGGGGGGTGGGGGGGGGGGGGGGTGGGGGGGGGGGGGGGTGGGGGGGGGGGGGGGTGGGGGGGGGGGGGGGTGGGGGGGGGGGGGGGTGGGGGGGGGGGGGGGTGGGGGGGGGGGGGGGTGGGGGGGGGGGGGGGTGGGGGGGGGGGGGGGTGGGGGGGGGGGGGGGTGGGGGGGGGGGGGGGTGGGGGGGGGGGGGGGTGGGGGGGGGGGGGGGTGGGGGGGGGGGGGGGTGGGGGGGGGGGGGGGTGGGGGGGGGGGGGGGTGGGGGGGGGGGGGGGTGGGGGGGGGGGGGGGTGGGGGGGGGGGGGGGTGGGGGGGGGGGGGGGTGGGGGGGGGGGGGGGTGGGGGGGGGGGGGGGTGGGGGGGGGGGGGGGTGGGGGGGGGGGGGGGTGGGGGGGGGGGGGGGTGGGGGGGGGGGGGGGTGGGGGGGGGGGGGGGTGGGGGGGGGGGGGGGTGGGGGGGGGGGGGGGTGGGGGGGGGGGGGGGTGGGGGGGGGGGGGGGTGGGGGGGGGGGGGGGTGGGGGGGGGGGGGGGTGGGGGGGGGGGGGGGTGGGGGGGGGGGGGGGTGGGGGGGGGGGGGGGTGGGGGGGGGGGGGGGTGGGGGGGGGGGGGGGTGGGGGGGGGGGGGGGTGGGGGGGGGGGGGGGTGGGGGGGGGGGGGGGTGGGGGGGGGGGGGGGTGGGGGGGGGGGGGGGTGGGGGGGGGGGGGGGTGGGGGGGGGGGGGGGTGGGGGGGGGGGGGGGTGGGGGGGGGGGGGGGTGGGGGGGGGGGGGGGTGGGGGGGGGGGGGGGTGGGGGGGGGGGGGGGTGGGGGGGGGGGGGGGTGGGGGGGGGGGGGGGTGGGGGGGGGGGGGGGTGGGGGGGGGGGGGGGTGGGGGGGGGGGGGGGTGGGGGGGGGGGGGGGTGGGGGGGGGGGGGGGTGGGGGGGGGGGGGGGTGGGGGGGGGGGGGGGTGGGGGGGGGGGGGGGTGGGGGGGGGGGGGGGTGGGGGGGGGGGGGGGTGGGGGGGGGGGGGGGTGGGGGGGGGGGGGGGTGGGGGGGGGGGGGGGTGGGGGGGGGGGGGGGTGGGGGGGGGGGGGGGTGGGGGGGGGGGGGGGTGGGGGGGGGGGGGGGTGGGGGGGGGGGGGGGTGGGGGGGGGGGGGGGTGGGGGGGGGGGGGGGTGGGGGGGGGGGGGGGTGGGGGGGGGGGGGGGTGGGGGGGGGGGGGGGTGGGGGGGGGGGGGGGTGGGGGGGGGGGGGGGTGGGGGGGGGGGGGGGTGGGGGGGGGGGGGGGTGGGGGGGGGGGGGGGTGGGGGGGGGGGGGGGTGGGGGGGGGGGGGGGTGGGGGGGGGGGGGGGTGGGGGGGGGGGGGGGTGGGGGGGGGGGGGGGTGGGGGGGGGGGGGGGTGGGGGGGGGGGGGGGTGGGGGGGGGGGGGGGTGGGGGGGGGGGGGGGTGGGGGGGGGGGGGGGTGGGGGGGGGGGGGGGTGGGGGGGGGGGGGGGTGGGGGGGGGGGGGGGTGGGGGGGGGGGGGGGTGGGGGGGGGGGGGGGTGGGGGGGGGGGGGGGTGGGGGGGGGGGGGGGTGGGGGGGGGGGGGGGTGGGGGGGGGGGGGGGTGGGGGGGGGGGGGGGTGGGGGGGGGGGGGGGTGGGGGGGGGGGGGGGTGGGGGGGGGGGGGGGTGGGGGGGGGGGGGGGTGGGGGGGGGGGGGGGTGGGGGGGGGGGGGGGTGGGGGGGGGGGGGGGTGGGGGGGGGGGGGGGTGGGGGGGGGGGGGGGTGGGGGGGGGGGGGGGTGGGGGGGGGGGGGGGTGGGGGGGGGGGGGGGTGGGGGGGGGGGGGGGTGGGGGGGGGGGGGGGTGGGGGGGGGGGGGGGTGGGGGGGGGGGGGGGTGGGGGGGGGGGGGGGTGGGGGGGGGGGGGGGTGGGGGGGGGGGGGGGTGGGGGGGGGGGGGGGTGGGGGGGGGGGGGGGTGGGGGGGGGGGGGGGTGGGGGGGGGGGGGGGTGGGGGGGGGGGGGGGTGGGGGGGGGGGGGGGTGGGGGGGGGGGGGGGTGGGGGGGGGGGGGGGTGGGGGGGGGGGGGGGTGGGGGGGGGGGGGGGTGGGGGGGGGGGGGGGTGGGGGGGGGGGGGGGTGGGGGGGGGGGGGGGTGGGGGGGGGGGGGGGTGGGGGGGGGGGGGGGTGGGGGGGGGGGGGGGTGGGGGGGGGGGGGGGTGGGGGGGGGGGGGGGTGGGGGGGGGGGGGGGTGGGGGGGGGGGGGGGTGGGGGGGGGGGGGGGTGGGGGGGGGGGGGGGTGGGGGGGGGGGGGGGTGGGGGGGGGGGGGGGTGGGGGGGGGGGGGGGTGGGGGGGGGGGGGGGTGGGGGGGGGGGGGGGTGGGGGGGGGGGGGGGTGGGGGGGGGGGGGGGTGGGGGGGGGGGGGGGTGGGGGGGGGGGGGGGTGGGGGGGGGGGGGGGTGGGGGGGGGGGGGGGTGGGGGGGGGGGGGGGTGGGGGGGGGGGGGGGTGGGGGGGGGGGGGGGTGGGGGGGGGGGGGGGTGGGGGGGGGGGGGGGTGGGGGGGGGGGGGGGTGGGGGGGGGGGGGGGTGGGGGGGGGGGGGGGTGGGGGGGGGGGGGGGTGGGGGGGGGGGGGGGTGGGGGGGGGGGGGGGTGGGGGGGGGGGGGGGTGGGGGGGGGGGGGGGTGGGGGGGGGGGGGGGTGGGGGGGGGGGGGGGTGGGGGGGGGGGGGGGTGGGGGGGGGGGGGGGTGGGGGGGGGGGGGGGTGGGGGGGGGGGGGGGTGGGGGGGGGGGGGGGTGGGGGGGGGGGGGGGTGGGGGGGGGGGGGGGTGGGGGGGGGGGGGGGTGGGGGGGGGGGGGGGTGGGGGGGGGGGGGGGTGGGGGGGGGGGGGGGTGGGGGGGGGGGGGGGTGGGGGGGGGGGGGGGTGGGGGGGGGGGGGGGTGGGGGGGGGGGGGGGTGGGGGGGGGGGGGGGTGGGGGGGGGGGGGGGTGGGGGGGGGGGGGGGTGGGGGGGGGGGGGGGTGGGGGGGGGGGGGGGTGGGGGGGGGGGGGGGTGGGGGGGGGGGGGGGTGGGGGGGGGGGGGGGTGGGGGGGGGGGGGGGTGGGGGGGGGGGGGGGTGGGGGGGGGGGGGGGTGGGGGGGGGGGGGGGTGGGGGGGGGGGGGGGTGGGGGGGGGGGGGGGTGGGGGGGGGGGGGGGTGGGGGGGGGGGGGGGTGGGGGGGGGGGGGGGTGGGGGGGGGGGGGGGTGGGGGGGGGGGGGGGTGGGGGGGGGGGGGGGTGGGGGGGGGGGGGGGTGGGGGGGGGGGGGGGTGGGGGGGGGGGGGGGTGGGGGGGGGGGGGGGTGGGGGGGGGGGGGGGTGGGGGGGGGGGGGGGTGGGGGGGGGGGGGGGTGGGGGGGGGGGGGGGTGGGGGGGGGGGGGGGTGGGGGGGGGGGGGGGTGGGGGGGGGGGGGGGTGGGGGGGGGGGGGGGTGGGGGGGGGGGGGGGTGGGGGGGGGGGGGGGTGGGGGGGGGGGGGGGTGGGGGGGGGGGGGGGTGGGGGGGGGGGGGGGTGGGGGGGGGGGGGGGTGGGGGGGGGGGGGGGTGGGGGGGGGGGGGGGTGGGGGGGGGGGGGGGTGGGGGGGGGGGGGGGTGGGGGGGGGGGGGGGTGGGGGGGGGGGGGGGTGGGGGGGGGGGGGGGTGGGGGGGGGGGGGGGTGGGGGGGGGGGGGGGTGGGGGGGGGGGGGGGTGGGGGGGGGGGGGGGTGGGGGGGGGGGGGGGTGGGGGGGGGGGGGGGTGGGGGGGGGGGGGGGTGGGGGGGGGGGGGGGTGGGGGGGGGGGGGGGTGGGGGGGGGGGGGGGTGGGGGGGGGGGGGGGTGGGGGGGGGGGGGGGTGGGGGGGGGGGGGGGTGGGGGGGGGGGGGGGTGGGGGGGGGGGGGGGTGGGGGGGGGGGGGGGTGGGGGGGGGGGGGGGTGGGGGGGGGGGGGGGTGGGGGGGGGGGGGGGTGGGGGGGGGGGGGGGTGGGGGGGGGGGGGGGTGGGGGGGGGGGGGGGTGGGGGGGGGGGGGGGTGGGGGGGGGGGGGGGTGGGGGGGGGGGGGGGTGGGGGGGGGGGGGGGTGGGGGGGGGGGGGGGTGGGGGGGGGGGGGGGTGGGGGGGGGGGGGGGTGGGGGGGGGGGGGGGTGGGGGGGGGGGGGGGTGGGGGGGGGGGGGGGTGGGGGGGGGGGGGGGTGGGGGGGGGGGGGGGTGGGGGGGGGGGGGGGTGGGGGGGGGGGGGGGTGGGGGGGGGGGGGGGTGGGGGGGGGGGGGGGTGGGGGGGGGGGGGGGTGGGGGGGGGGGGGGGTGGGGGGGGGGGGGGGTGGGGGGGGGGGGGGGTGGGGGGGGGGGGGGGTGGGGGGGGGGGGGGGTGGGGGGGGGGGGGGGTGGGGGGGGGGGGGGGTGGGGGGGGGGGGGGGTGGGGGGGGGGGGGGGTGGGGGGGGGGGGGGGTGGGGGGGGGGGGGGGTGGGGGGGGGGGGGGGTGGGGGGGGGGGGGGGTGGGGGGGGGGGGGGGTGGGGGGGGGGGGGGGTGGGGGGGGGGGGGGGTGGGGGGGGGGGGGGGTGGGGGGGGGGGGGGGTGGGGGGGGGGGGGGGTGGGGGGGGGGGGGGGTGGGGGGGGGGGGGGGTGGGGGGGGGGGGGGGTGGGGGGGGGGGGGGGTGGGGGGGGGGGGGGGTGGGGGGGGGGGGGGGTGGGGGGGGGGGGGGGTGGGGGGGGGGGGGGGTGGGGGGGGGGGGGGGTGGGGGGGGGGGGGGGTGGGGGGGGGGGGGGGTGGGGGGGGGGGGGGGTGGGGGGGGGGGGGGGTGGGGGGGGGGGGGGGTGGGGGGGGGGGGGGGTGGGGGGGGGGGGGGGTGGGGGGGGGGGGGGGTGGGGGGGGGGGGGGGTGGGGGGGGGGGGGGGTGGGGGGGGGGGGGGGTGGGGGGGGGGGGGGGTGGGGGGGGGGGGGGGTGGGGGGGGGGGGGGGTGGGGGGGGGGGGGGGTGGGGGGGGGGGGGGGTGGGGGGGGGGGGGGGTGGGGGGGGGGGGGGGTGGGGGGGGGGGGGGGTGGGGGGGGGGGGGGGTGGGGGGGGGGGGGGGTGGGGGGGGGGGGGGGTGGGGGGGGGGGGGGGTGGGGGGGGGGGGGGGTGGGGGGGGGGGGGGGTGGGGGGGGGGGGGGGTGGGGGGGGGGGGGGGTGGGGGGGGGGGGGGGTGGGGGGGGGGGGGGGTGGGGGGGGGGGGGGGTGGGGGGGGGGGGGGGTGGGGGGGGGGGGGGGTGGGGGGGGGGGGGGGTGGGGGGGGGGGGGGGTGGGGGGGGGGGGGGGTGGGGGGGGGGGGGGGTGGGGGGGGGGGGGGGTGGGGGGGGGGGGGGGTGGGGGGGGGGGGGGGTGGGGGGGGGGGGGGGTGGGGGGGGGGGGGGGTGGGGGGGGGGGGGGGTGGGGGGGGGGGGGGGTGGGGGGGGGGGGGGGTGGGGGGGGGGGGGGGTGGGGGGGGGGGGGGGTGGGGGGGGGGGGGGGTGGGGGGGGGGGGGGGTGGGGGGGGGGGGGGGTGGGGGGGGGGGGGGGTGGGGGGGGGGGGGGGTGGGGGGGGGGGGGGGTGGGGGGGGGGGGGGGTGGGGGGGGGGGGGGGTGGGGGGGGGGGGGGGTGGGGGGGGGGGGGGGTGGGGGGGGGGGGGGGTGGGGGGGGGGGGGGGTGGGGGGGGGGGGGGGTGGGGGGGGGGGGGGGTGGGGGGGGGGGGGGGTGGGGGGGGGGGGGGGTGGGGGGGGGGGGGGGTGGGGGGGGGGGGGGGTGGGGGGGGGGGGGGGTGGGGGGGGGGGGGGGTGGGGGGGGGGGGGGGTGGGGGGGGGGGGGGGTGGGGGGGGGGGGGGGTGGGGGGGGGGGGGGGTGGGGGGGGGGGGGGGTGGGGGGGGGGGGGGGTGGGGGGGGGGGGGGGTGGGGGGGGGGGGGGGTGGGGGGGGGGGGGGGTGGGGGGGGGGGGGGGTGGGGGGGGGGGGGGGTGGGGGGGGGGGGGGGTGGGGGGGGGGGGGGGTGGGGGGGGGGGGGGGTGGGGGGGGGGGGGGGTGGGGGGGGGGGGGGGTGGGGGGGGGGGGGGGTGGGGGGGGGGGGGGGTGGGGGGGGGGGGGGGTGGGGGGGGGGGGGGGTGGGGGGGGGGGGGGGTGGGGGGGGGGGGGGGTGGGGGGGGGGGGGGGTGGGGGGGGGGGGGGGTGGGGGGGGGGGGGGGTGGGGGGGGGGGGGGGTGGGGGGGGGGGGGGGTGGGGGGGGGGGGGGGTGGGGGGGGGGGGGGGTGGGGGGGGGGGGGGGTGGGGGGGGGGGGGGGTGGGGGGGGGGGGGGGTGGGGGGGGGGGGGGGTGGGGGGGGGGGGGGGTGGGGGGGGGGGGGGGTGGGGGGGGGGGGGGGTGGGGGGGGGGGGGGGTGGGGGGGGGGGGGGGTGGGGGGGGGGGGGGGTGGGGGGGGGGGGGGGTGGGGGGGGGGGGGGGTGGGGGGGGGGGGGGGTGGGGGGGGGGGGGGGTGGGGGGGGGGGGGGGTGGGGGGGGGGGGGGGTGGGGGGGGGGGGGGGTGGGGGGGGGGGGGGGTGGGGGGGGGGGGGGGTGGGGGGGGGGGGGGGTGGGGGGGGGGGGGGGTGGGGGGGGGGGGGGGTGGGGGGGGGGGGGGGTGGGGGGGGGGGGGGGTGGGGGGGGGGGGGGGTGGGGGGGGGGGGGGGTGGGGGGGGGGGGGGGTGGGGGGGGGGGGGGGTGGGGGGGGGGGGGGGTGGGGGGGGGGGGGGGTGGGGGGGGGGGGGGGTGGGGGGGGGGGGGGGTGGGGGGGGGGGGGGGTGGGGGGGGGGGGGGGTGGGGGGGGGGGGGGGTGGGGGGGGGGGGGGGTGGGGGGGGGGGGGGGTGGGGGGGGGGGGGGGTGGGGGGGGGGGGGGGTGGGGGGGGGGGGGGGTGGGGGGGGGGGGGGGTGGGGGGGGGGGGGGGTGGGGGGGGGGGGGGGTGGGGGGGGGGGGGGGTGGGGGGGGGGGGGGGTGGGGGGGGGGGGGGGTGGGGGGGGGGGGGGGTGGGGGGGGGGGGGGGTGGGGGGGGGGGGGGGTGGGGGGGGGGGGGGGTGGGGGGGGGGGGGGGTGGGGGGGGGGGGGGGTGGGGGGGGGGGGGGGTGGGGGGGGGGGGGGGTGGGGGGGGGGGGGGGTGGGGGGGGGGGGGGGTGGGGGGGGGGGGGGGTGGGGGGGGGGGGGGGTGGGGGGGGGGGGGGGTGGGGGGGGGGGGGGGTGGGGGGGGGGGGGGGTGGGGGGGGGGGGGGGTGGGGGGGGGGGGGGGTGGGGGGGGGGGGGGGTGGGGGGGGGGGGGGGTGGGGGGGGGGGGGGGTGGGGGGGGGGGGGGGTGGGGGGGGGGGGGGGTGGGGGGGGGGGGGGGTGGGGGGGGGGGGGGGTGGGGGGGGGGGGGGGTGGGGGGGGGGGGGGGTGGGGGGGGGGGGGGGTGGGGGGGGGGGGGGGTGGGGGGGGGGGGGGGTGGGGGGGGGGGGGGGTGGGGGGGGGGGGGGGTGGGGGGGGGGGGGGGTGGGGGGGGGGGGGGGTGGGGGGGGGGGGGGGTGGGGGGGGGGGGGGGTGGGGGGGGGGGGGGGTGGGGGGGGGGGGGGGTGGGGGGGGGGGGGGGTGGGGGGGGGGGGGGGTGGGGGGGGGGGGGGGTGGGGGGGGGGGGGGGTGGGGGGGGGGGGGGGTGGGGGGGGGGGGGGGTGGGGGGGGGGGGGGGTGGGGGGGGGGGGGGGTGGGGGGGGGGGGGGGTGGGGGGGGGGGGGGGTGGGGGGGGGGGGGGGTGGGGGGGGGGGGGGGTGGGGGGGGGGGGGGGTGGGGGGGGGGGGGGGTGGGGGGGGGGGGGGGTGGGGGGGGGGGGGGGTGGGGGGGGGGGGGGGTGGGGGGGGGGGGGGGTGGGGGGGGGGGGGGGTGGGGGGGGGGGGGGGTGGGGGGGGGGGGGGGTGGGGGGGGGGGGGGGTGGGGGGGGGGGGGGGTGGGGGGGGGGGGGGGTGGGGGGGGGGGGGGGTGGGGGGGGGGGGGGGTGGGGGGGGGGGGGGGTGGGGGGGGGGGGGGGTGGGGGGGGGGGGGGGTGGGGGGGGGGGGGGGTGGGGGGGGGGGGGGGTGGGGGGGGGGGGGGGTGGGGGGGGGGGGGGGTGGGGGGGGGGGGGGGTGGGGGGGGGGGGGGGTGGGGGGGGGGGGGGGTGGGGGGGGGGGGGGGTGGGGGGGGGGGGGGGTGGGGGGGGGGGGGGGTGGGGGGGGGGGGGGGTGGGGGGGGGGGGGGGTGGGGGGGGGGGGGGGTGGGGGGGGGGGGGGGTGGGGGGGGGGGGGGGTGGGGGGGGGGGGGGGTGGGGGGGGGGGGGGGTGGGGGGGGGGGGGGGTGGGGGGGGGGGGGGGTGGGGGGGGGGGGGGGTGGGGGGGGGGGGGGGTGGGGGGGGGGGGGGGTGGGGGGGGGGGGGGGTGGGGGGGGGGGGGGGTGGGGGGGGGGGGGGGTGGGGGGGGGGGGGGGTGGGGGGGGGGGGGGGTGGGGGGGGGGGGGGGTGGGGGGGGGGGGGGGTGGGGGGGGGGGGGGGTGGGGGGGGGGGGGGGTGGGGGGGGGGGGGGGTGGGGGGGGGGGGGGGTGGGGGGGGGGGGGGGTGGGGGGGGGGGGGGGTGGGGGGGGGGGGGGGTGGGGGGGGGGGGGGGTGGGGGGGGGGGGGGGTGGGGGGGGGGGGGGGTGGGGGGGGGGGGGGGTGGGGGGGGGGGGGGGTGGGGGGGGGGGGGGGTGGGGGGGGGGGGGGGTGGGGGGGGGGGGGGGTGGGGGGGGGGGGGGGTGGGGGGGGGGGGGGGTGGGGGGGGGGGGGGGTGGGGGGGGGGGGGGGTGGGGGGGGGGGGGGGTGGGGGGGGGGGGGGGTGGGGGGGGGGGGGGGTGGGGGGGGGGGGGGGTGGGGGGGGGGGGGGGTGGGGGGGGGGGGGGGTGGGGGGGGGGGGGGGTGGGGGGGGGGGGGGGTGGGGGGGGGGGGGGGTGGGGGGGGGGGGGGGTGGGGGGGGGGGGGGGTGGGGGGGGGGGGGGGTGGGGGGGGGGGGGGGTGGGGGGGGGGGGGGGTGGGGGGGGGGGGGGGTGGGGGGGGGGGGGGGTGGGGGGGGGGGGGGGTGGGGGGGGGGGGGGGTGGGGGGGGGGGGGGGTGGGGGGGGGGGGGGGTGGGGGGGGGGGGGGGTGGGGGGGGGGGGGGGTGGGGGGGGGGGGGGGTGGGGGGGGGGGGGGGTGGGGGGGGGGGGGGGTGGGGGGGGGGGGGGGTGGGGGGGGGGGGGGGTGGGGGGGGGGGGGGGTGGGGGGGGGGGGGGGTGGGGGGGGGGGGGGGTGGGGGGGGGGGGGGGTGGGGGGGGGGGGGGGTGGGGGGGGGGGGGGGTGGGGGGGGGGGGGGGTGGGGGGGGGGGGGGGTGGGGGGGGGGGGGGGTGGGGGGGGGGGGGGGTGGGGGGGGGGGGGGGTGGGGGGGGGGGGGGGTGGGGGGGGGGGGGGGTGGGGGGGGGGGGGGGTGGGGGGGGGGGGGGGTGGGGGGGGGGGGGGGTGGGGGGGGGGGGGGGTGGGGGGGGGGGGGGGTGGGGGGGGGGGGGGGTGGGGGGGGGGGGGGGTGGGGGGGGGGGGGGGTGGGGGGGGGGGGGGGTGGGGGGGGGGGGGGGTGGGGGGGGGGGGGGGTGGGGGGGGGGGGGGGTGGGGGGGGGGGGGGGTGGGGGGGGGGGGGGGTGGGGGGGGGGGGGGGTGGGGGGGGGGGGGGGTGGGGGGGGGGGGGGGTGGGGGGGGGGGGGGGTGGGGGGGGGGGGGGGTGGGGGGGGGGGGGGGTGGGGGGGGGGGGGGGTGGGGGGGGGGGGGGGTGGGGGGGGGGGGGGGTGGGGGGGGGGGGGGGTGGGGGGGGGGGGGGGTGGGGGGGGGGGGGGGTGGGGGGGGGGGGGGGTGGGGGGGGGGGGGGGTGGGGGGGGGGGGGGGTGGGGGGGGGGGGGGGTGGGGGGGGGGGGGGGTGGGGGGGGGGGGGGGTGGGGGGGGGGGGGGGTGGGGGGGGGGGGGGGTGGGGGGGGGGGGGGGTGGGGGGGGGGGGGGGTGGGGGGGGGGGGGGGTGGGGGGGGGGGGGGGTGGGGGGGGGGGGGGGTGGGGGGGGGGGGGGGTGGGGGGGGGGGGGGGTGGGGGGGGGGGGGGGTGGGGGGGGGGGGGGGTGGGGGGGGGGGGGGGTGGGGGGGGGGGGGGGTGGGGGGGGGGGGGGGTGGGGGGGGGGGGGGGTGGGGGGGGGGGGGGGTGGGGGGGGGGGGGGGTGGGGGGGGGGGGGGGTGGGGGGGGGGGGGGGTGGGGGGGGGGGGGGGTGGGGGGGGGGGGGGGTGGGGGGGGGGGGGGGTGGGGGGGGGGGGGGGTGGGGGGGGGGGGGGGTGGGGGGGGGGGGGGGTGGGGGGGGGGGGGGGTGGGGGGGGGGGGGGGTGGGGGGGGGGGGGGGTGGGGGGGGGGGGGGGTGGGGGGGGGGGGGGGTGGGGGGGGGGGGGGGTGGGGGGGGGGGGGGGTGGGGGGGGGGGGGGGTGGGGGGGGGGGGGGGTGGGGGGGGGGGGGGGTGGGGGGGGGGGGGGGTGGGGGGGGGGGGGGGTGGGGGGGGGGGGGGGTGGGGGGGGGGGGGGGTGGGGGGGGGGGGGGGTGGGGGGGGGGGGGGGTGGGGGGGGGGGGGGGTGGGGGGGGGGGGGGGTGGGGGGGGGGGGGGGTGGGGGGGGGGGGGGGTGGGGGGGGGGGGGGGTGGGGGGGGGGGGGGGTGGGGGGGGGGGGGGGTGGGGGGGGGGGGGGGTGGGGGGGGGGGGGGGTGGGGGGGGGGGGGGGTGGGGGGGGGGGGGGGTGGGGGGGGGGGGGGGTGGGGGGGGGGGGGGGTGGGGGGGGGGGGGGGTGGGGGGGGGGGGGGGTGGGGGGGGGGGGGGGTGGGGGGGGGGGGGGGTGGGGGGGGGGGGGGGTGGGGGGGGGGGGGGGTGGGGGGGGGGGGGGGTGGGGGGGGGGGGGGGTGGGGGGGGGGGGGGGTGGGGGGGGGGGGGGGTGGGGGGGGGGGGGGGTGGGGGGGGGGGGGGGTGGGGGGGGGGGGGGGTGGGGGGGGGGGGGGGTGGGGGGGGGGGGGGGTGGGGGGGGGGGGGGGTGGGGGGGGGGGGGGGTGGGGGGGGGGGGGGGTGGGGGGGGGGGGGGGTGGGGGGGGGGGGGGGTGGGGGGGGGGGGGGGTGGGGGGGGGGGGGGGTGGGGGGGGGGGGGGGTGGGGGGGGGGGGGGGTGGGGGGGGGGGGGGGTGGGGGGGGGGGGGGGTGGGGGGGGGGGGGGGTGGGGGGGGGGGGGGGTGGGGGGGGGGGGGGGTGGGGGGGGGGGGGGGTGGGGGGGGGGGGGGGTGGGGGGGGGGGGGGGTGGGGGGGGGGGGGGGTGGGGGGGGGGGGGGGTGGGGGGGGGGGGGGGTGGGGGGGGGGGGGGGTGGGGGGGGGGGGGGGTGGGGGGGGGGGGGGGTGGGGGGGGGGGGGGGTGGGGGGGGGGGGGGGTGGGGGGGGGGGGGGGTGGGGGGGGGGGGGGGTGGGGGGGGGGGGGGGTGGGGGGGGGGGGGGGTGGGGGGGGGGGGGGGTGGGGGGGGGGGGGGGTGGGGGGGGGGGGGGGTGGGGGGGGGGGGGGGTGGGGGGGGGGGGGGGTGGGGGGGGGGGGGGGTGGGGGGGGGGGGGGGTGGGGGGGGGGGGGGGTGGGGGGGGGGGGGGGTGGGGGGGGGGGGGGGTGGGGGGGGGGGGGGGTGGGGGGGGGGGGGGGTGGGGGGGGGGGGGGGTGGGGGGGGGGGGGGGTGGGGGGGGGGGGGGGTGGGGGGGGGGGGGGGTGGGGGGGGGGGGGGGTGGGGGGGGGGGGGGGTGGGGGGGGGGGGGGGTGGGGGGGGGGGGGGGTGGGGGGGGGGGGGGGTGGGGGGGGGGGGGGGTGGGGGGGGGGGGGGGTGGGGGGGGGGGGGGGTGGGGGGGGGGGGGGGTGGGGGGGGGGGGGGGTGGGGGGGGGGGGGGGTGGGGGGGGGGGGGGGTGGGGGGGGGGGGGGGTGGGGGGGGGGGGGGGTGGGGGGGGGGGGGGGTGGGGGGGGGGGGGGGTGGGGGGGGGGGGGGGTGGGGGGGGGGGGGGGTGGGGGGGGGGGGGGGTGGGGGGGGGGGGGGGTGGGGGGGGGGGGGGGTGGGGGGGGGGGGGGGTGGGGGGGGGGGGGGGTGGGGGGGGGGGGGGGTGGGGGGGGGGGGGGGTGGGGGGGGGGGGGGGTGGGGGGGGGGGGGGGTGGGGGGGGGGGGGGGTGGGGGGGGGGGGGGGTGGGGGGGGGGGGGGGTGGGGGGGGGGGGGGGTGGGGGGGGGGGGGGGTGGGGGGGGGGGGGGGTGGGGGGGGGGGGGGGTGGGGGGGGGGGGGGGTGGGGGGGGGGGGGGGTGGGGGGGGGGGGGGGTGGGGGGGGGGGGGGGTGGGGGGGGGGGGGGGTGGGGGGGGGGGGGGGTGGGGGGGGGGGGGGGTGGGGGGGGGGGGGGGTGGGGGGGGGGGGGGGTGGGGGGGGGGGGGGGTGGGGGGGGGGGGGGGTGGGGGGGGGGGGGGGTGGGGGGGGGGGGGGGTGGGGGGGGGGGGGGGTGGGGGGGGGGGGGGGTGGGGGGGGGGGGGGGTGGGGGGGGGGGGGGGTGGGGGGGGGGGGGGGTGGGGGGGGGGGGGGGTGGGGGGGGGGGGGGGTGGGGGGGGGGGGGGGTGGGGGGGGGGGGGGGTGGGGGGGGGGGGGGGTGGGGGGGGGGGGGGGTGGGGGGGGGGGGGGGTGGGGGGGGGGGGGGGTGGGGGGGGGGGGGGGTGGGGGGGGGGGGGGGTGGGGGGGGGGGGGGGTGGGGGGGGGGGGGGGTGGGGGGGGGGGGGGGTGGGGGGGGGGGGGGGTGGGGGGGGGGGGGGGTGGGGGGGGGGGGGGGTGGGGGGGGGGGGGGGTGGGGGGGGGGGGGGGTGGGGGGGGGGGGGGGTGGGGGGGGGGGGGGGTGGGGGGGGGGGGGGGTGGGGGGGGGGGGGGGTGGGGGGGGGGGGGGGTGGGGGGGGGGGGGGGTGGGGGGGGGGGGGGGTGGGGGGGGGGGGGGGTGGGGGGGGGGGGGGGTGGGGGGGGGGGGGGGTGGGGGGGGGGGGGGGTGGGGGGGGGGGGGGGTGGGGGGGGGGGGGGGTGGGGGGGGGGGGGGGTGGGGGGGGGGGGGGGTGGGGGGGGGGGGGGGTGGGGGGGGGGGGGGGTGGGGGGGGGGGGGGGTGGGGGGGGGGGGGGGTGGGGGGGGGGGGGGGTGGGGGGGGGGGGGGGTGGGGGGGGGGGGGGGTGGGGGGGGGGGGGGGTGGGGGGGGGGGGGGGTGGGGGGGGGGGGGGGTGGGGGGGGGGGGGGGTGGGGGGGGGGGGGGGTGGGGGGGGGGGGGGGTGGGGGGGGGGGGGGGTGGGGGGGGGGGGGGGTGGGGGGGGGGGGGGGTGGGGGGGGGGGGGGGTGGGGGGGGGGGGGGGTGGGGGGGGGGGGGGGTGGGGGGGGGGGGGGGTGGGGGGGGGGGGGGGTGGGGGGGGGGGGGGGTGGGGGGGGGGGGGGGTGGGGGGGGGGGGGGGTGGGGGGGGGGGGGGGTGGGGGGGGGGGGGGGTGGGGGGGGGGGGGGGTGGGGGGGGGGGGGGGTGGGGGGGGGGGGGGGTGGGGGGGGGGGGGGGTGGGGGGGGGGGGGGGTGGGGGGGGGGGGGGGTGGGGGGGGGGGGGGGTGGGGGGGGGGGGGGGTGGGGGGGGGGGGGGGTGGGGGGGGGGGGGGGTGGGGGGGGGGGGGGGTGGGGGGGGGGGGGGGTGGGGGGGGGGGGGGGTGGGGGGGGGGGGGGGTGGGGGGGGGGGGGGGTGGGGGGGGGGGGGGGTGGGGGGGGGGGGGGGTGGGGGGGGGGGGGGGTGGGGGGGGGGGGGGGTGGGGGGGGGGGGGGGTGGGGGGGGGGGGGGGTGGGGGGGGGGGGGGGTGGGGGGGGGGGGGGGTGGGGGGGGGGGGGGGTGGGGGGGGGGGGGGGTGGGGGGGGGGGGGGGTGGGGGGGGGGGGGGGTGGGGGGGGGGGGGGGTGGGGGGGGGGGGGGGTGGGGGGGGGGGGGGGTGGGGGGGGGGGGGGGTGGGGGGGGGGGGGGGTGGGGGGGGGGGGGGGTGGGGGGGGGGGGGGGTGGGGGGGGGGGGGGGTGGGGGGGGGGGGGGGTGGGGGGGGGGGGGGGTGGGGGGGGGGGGGGGTGGGGGGGGGGGGGGGTGGGGGGGGGGGGGGGTGGGGGGGGGGGGGGGTGGGGGGGGGGGGGGGTGGGGGGGGGGGGGGGTGGGGGGGGGGGGGGGTGGGGGGGGGGGGGGGTGGGGGGGGGGGGGGGTGGGGGGGGGGGGGGGTGGGGGGGGGGGGGGGTGGGGGGGGGGGGGGGTGGGGGGGGGGGGGGGTGGGGGGGGGGGGGGGTGGGGGGGGGGGGGGGTGGGGGGGGGGGGGGGTGGGGGGGGGGGGGGGTGGGGGGGGGGGGGGGTGGGGGGGGGGGGGGGTGGGGGGGGGGGGGGGTGGGGGGGGGGGGGGGTGGGGGGGGGGGGGGGTGGGGGGGGGGGGGGGTGGGGGGGGGGGGGGGTGGGGGGGGGGGGGGGTGGGGGGGGGGGGGGGTGGGGGGGGGGGGGGGTGGGGGGGGGGGGGGGTGGGGGGGGGGGGGGGTGGGGGGGGGGGGGGGTGGGGGGGGGGGGGGGTGGGGGGGGGGGGGGGTGGGGGGGGGGGGGGGTGGGGGGGGGGGGGGGTGGGGGGGGGGGGGGGTGGGGGGGGGGGGGGGTGGGGGGGGGGGGGGGTGGGGGGGGGGGGGGGTGGGGGGGGGGGGGGGTGGGGGGGGGGGGGGGTGGGGGGGGGGGGGGGTGGGGGGGGGGGGGGGTGGGGGGGGGGGGGGGTGGGGGGGGGGGGGGGTGGGGGGGGGGGGGGGTGGGGGGGGGGGGGGGTGGGGGGGGGGGGGGGTGGGGGGGGGGGGGGGTGGGGGGGGGGGGGGGTGGGGGGGGGGGGGGGTGGGGGGGGGGGGGGGTGGGGGGGGGGGGGGGTGGGGGGGGGGGGGGGTGGGGGGGGGGGGGGGTGGGGGGGGGGGGGGGTGGGGGGGGGGGGGGGTGGGGGGGGGGGGGGGTGGGGGGGGGGGGGGGTGGGGGGGGGGGGGGGTGGGGGGGGGGGGGGGTGGGGGGGGGGGGGGGTGGGGGGGGGGGGGGGTGGGGGGGGGGGGGGGTGGGGGGGGGGGGGGGTGGGGGGGGGGGGGGGTGGGGGGGGGGGGGGGTGGGGGGGGGGGGGGGTGGGGGGGGGGGGGGGTGGGGGGGGGGGGGGGTGGGGGGGGGGGGGGGTGGGGGGGGGGGGGGGTGGGGGGGGGGGGGGGTGGGGGGGGGGGGGGGTGGGGGGGGGGGGGGGTGGGGGGGGGGGGGGGTGGGGGGGGGGGGGGGTGGGGGGGGGGGGGGGTGGGGGGGGGGGGGGGTGGGGGGGGGGGGGGGTGGGGGGGGGGGGGGGTGGGGGGGGGGGGGGGTGGGGGGGGGGGGGGGTGGGGGGGGGGGGGGGTGGGGGGGGGGGGGGGTGGGGGGGGGGGGGGGTGGGGGGGGGGGGGGGTGGGGGGGGGGGGGGGTGGGGGGGGGGGGGGGTGGGGGGGGGGGGGGGTGGGGGGGGGGGGGGGTGGGGGGGGGGGGGGGTGGGGGGGGGGGGGGGTGGGGGGGGGGGGGGGTGGGGGGGGGGGGGGGTGGGGGGGGGGGGGGGTGGGGGGGGGGGGGGGTGGGGGGGGGGGGGGGTGGGGGGGGGGGGGGGTGGGGGGGGGGGGGGGTGGGGGGGGGGGGGGGTGGGGGGGGGGGGGGGTGGGGGGGGGGGGGGGTGGGGGGGGGGGGGGGTGGGGGGGGGGGGGGGTGGGGGGGGGGGGGGGTGGGGGGGGGGGGGGGTGGGGGGGGGGGGGGGTGGGGGGGGGGGGGGGTGGGGGGGGGGGGGGGTGGGGGGGGGGGGGGGTGGGGGGGGGGGGGGGTGGGGGGGGGGGGGGGTGGGGGGGGGGGGGGGTGGGGGGGGGGGGGGGTGGGGGGGGGGGGGGGTGGGGGGGGGGGGGGGTGGGGGGGGGGGGGGGTGGGGGGGGGGGGGGGTGGGGGGGGGGGGGGGTGGGGGGGGGGGGGGGTGGGGGGGGGGGGGGGTGGGGGGGGGGGGGGGTGGGGGGGGGGGGGGGTGGGGGGGGGGGGGGGTGGGGGGGGGGGGGGGTGGGGGGGGGGGGGGGTGGGGGGGGGGGGGGGTGGGGGGGGGGGGGGGTGGGGGGGGGGGGGGGTGGGGGGGGGGGGGGGTGGGGGGGGGGGGGGGTGGGGGGGGGGGGGGGTGGGGGGGGGGGGGGGTGGGGGGGGGGGGGGGTGGGGGGGGGGGGGGGTGGGGGGGGGGGGGGGTGGGGGGGGGGGGGGGTGGGGGGGGGGGGGGGTGGGGGGGGGGGGGGGTGGGGGGGGGGGGGGGTGGGGGGGGGGGGGGGTGGGGGGGGGGGGGGGTGGGGGGGGGGGGGGGTGGGGGGGGGGGGGGGTGGGGGGGGGGGGGGGTGGGGGGGGGGGGGGGTGGGGGGGGGGGGGGGTGGGGGGGGGGGGGGGTGGGGGGGGGGGGGGGTGGGGGGGGGGGGGGGTGGGGGGGGGGGGGGGTGGGGGGGGGGGGGGGTGGGGGGGGGGGGGGGTGGGGGGGGGGGGGGGTGGGGGGGGGGGGGGGTGGGGGGGGGGGGGGGTGGGGGGGGGGGGGGGTGGGGGGGGGGGGGGGTGGGGGGGGGGGGGGGTGGGGGGGGGGGGGGGTGGGGGGGGGGGGGGGTGGGGGGGGGGGGGGGTGGGGGGGGGGGGGGGTGGGGGGGGGGGGGGGTGGGGGGGGGGGGGGGTGGGGGGGGGGGGGGGTGGGGGGGGGGGGGGGTGGGGGGGGGGGGGGGTGGGGGGGGGGGGGGGTGGGGGGGGGGGGGGGTGGGGGGGGGGGGGGGTGGGGGGGGGGGGGGGTGGGGGGGGGGGGGGGTGGGGGGGGGGGGGGGTGGGGGGGGGGGGGGGTGGGGGGGGGGGGGGGTGGGGGGGGGGGGGGGTGGGGGGGGGGGGGGGTGGGGGGGGGGGGGGGTGGGGGGGGGGGGGGGTGGGGGGGGGGGGGGGTGGGGGGGGGGGGGGGTGGGGGGGGGGGGGGGTGGGGGGGGGGGGGGGTGGGGGGGGGGGGGGGTGGGGGGGGGGGGGGGTGGGGGGGGGGGGGGGTGGGGGGGGGGGGGGGTGGGGGGGGGGGGGGGTGGGGGGGGGGGGGGGTGGGGGGGGGGGGGGGTGGGGGGGGGGGGGGGTGGGGGGGGGGGGGGGTGGGGGGGGGGGGGGGTGGGGGGGGGGGGGGGTGGGGGGGGGGGGGGGTGGGGGGGGGGGGGGGTGGGGGGGGGGGGGGGTGGGGGGGGGGGGGGGTGGGGGGGGGGGGGGGTGGGGGGGGGGGGGGGTGGGGGGGGGGGGGGGTGGGGGGGGGGGGGGGTGGGGGGGGGGGGGGGTGGGGGGGGGGGGGGGTGGGGGGGGGGGGGGGTGGGGGGGGGGGGGGGTGGGGGGGGGGGGGGGTGGGGGGGGGGGGGGGTGGGGGGGGGGGGGGGTGGGGGGGGGGGGGGGTGGGGGGGGGGGGGGGTGGGGGGGGGGGGGGGTGGGGGGGGGGGGGGGTGGGGGGGGGGGGGGGTGGGGGGGGGGGGGGGTGGGGGGGGGGGGGGGTGGGGGGGGGGGGGGGTGGGGGGGGGGGGGGGTGGGGGGGGGGGGGGGTGGGGGGGGGGGGGGGTGGGGGGGGGGGGGGGTGGGGGGGGGGGGGGGTGGGGGGGGGGGGGGGTGGGGGGGGGGGGGGGTGGGGGGGGGGGGGGGTGGGGGGGGGGGGGGGTGGGGGGGGGGGGGGGTGGGGGGGGGGGGGGGTGGGGGGGGGGGGGGGTGGGGGGGGGGGGGGGTGGGGGGGGGGGGGGGTGGGGGGGGGGGGGGGTGGGGGGGGGGGGGGGTGGGGGGGGGGGGGGGTGGGGGGGGGGGGGGGTGGGGGGGGGGGGGGGTGGGGGGGGGGGGGGGTGGGGGGGGGGGGGGGTGGGGGGGGGGGGGGGTGGGGGGGGGGGGGGGTGGGGGGGGGGGGGGGTGGGGGGGGGGGGGGGTGGGGGGGGGGGGGGGTGGGGGGGGGGGGGGGTGGGGGGGGGGGGGGGTGGGGGGGGGGGGGGGTGGGGGGGGGGGGGGGTGGGGGGGGGGGGGGGTGGGGGGGGGGGGGGGTGGGGGGGGGGGGGGGTGGGGGGGGGGGGGGGTGGGGGGGGGGGGGGGTGGGGGGGGGGGGGGGTGGGGGGGGGGGGGGGTGGGGGGGGGGGGGGGTGGGGGGGGGGGGGGGTGGGGGGGGGGGGGGGTGGGGGGGGGGGGGGGTGGGGGGGGGGGGGGGTGGGGGGGGGGGGGGGTGGGGGGGGGGGGGGGTGGGGGGGGGGGGGGGTGGGGGGGGGGGGGGGTGGGGGGGGGGGGGGGTGGGGGGGGGGGGGGGTGGGGGGGGGGGGGGGTGGGGGGGGGGGGGGGTGGGGGGGGGGGGGGGTGGGGGGGGGGGGGGGTGGGGGGGGGGGGGGGTGGGGGGGGGGGGGGGTGGGGGGGGGGGGGGGTGGGGGGGGGGGGGGGTGGGGGGGGGGGGGGGTGGGGGGGGGGGGGGGTGGGGGGGGGGGGGGGTGGGGGGGGGGGGGGGTGGGGGGGGGGGGGGGTGGGGGGGGGGGGGGGTGGGGGGGGGGGGGGGTGGGGGGGGGGGGGGGTGGGGGGGGGGGGGGGTGGGGGGGGGGGGGGGTGGGGGGGGGGGGGGGTGGGGGGGGGGGGGGGTGGGGGGGGGGGGGGGTGGGGGGGGGGGGGGGTGGGGGGGGGGGGGGGTGGGGGGGGGGGGGGGTGGGGGGGGGGGGGGGTGGGGGGGGGGGGGGGTGGGGGGGGGGGGGGGTGGGGGGGGGGGGGGGTGGGGGGGGGGGGGGGTGGGGGGGGGGGGGGGTGGGGGGGGGGGGGGGTGGGGGGGGGGGGGGGTGGGGGGGGGGGGGGGTGGGGGGGGGGGGGGGTGGGGGGGGGGGGGGGTGGGGGGGGGGGGGGGTGGGGGGGGGGGGGGGTGGGGGGGGGGGGGGGTGGGGGGGGGGGGGGGTGGGGGGGGGGGGGGGTGGGGGGGGGGGGGGGTGGGGGGGGGGGGGGGTGGGGGGGGGGGGGGGTGGGGGGGGGGGGGGGTGGGGGGGGGGGGGGGTGGGGGGGGGGGGGGGTGGGGGGGGGGGGGGGTGGGGGGGGGGGGGGGTGGGGGGGGGGGGGGGTGGGGGGGGGGGGGGGTGGGGGGGGGGGGGGGTGGGGGGGGGGGGGGGTGGGGGGGGGGGGGGGTGGGGGGGGGGGGGGGTGGGGGGGGGGGGGGGTGGGGGGGGGGGGGGGTGGGGGGGGGGGGGGGTGGGGGGGGGGGGGGGTGGGGGGGGGGGGGGGTGGGGGGGGGGGGGGGTGGGGGGGGGGGGGGGTGGGGGGGGGGGGGGGTGGGGGGGGGGGGGGGTGGGGGGGGGGGGGGGTGGGGGGGGGGGGGGGTGGGGGGGGGGGGGGGTGGGGGGGGGGGGGGGTGGGGGGGGGGGGGGGTGGGGGGGGGGGGGGGTGGGGGGGGGGGGGGGTGGGGGGGGGGGGGGGTGGGGGGGGGGGGGGGTGGGGGGGGGGGGGGGTGGGGGGGGGGGGGGGTGGGGGGGGGGGGGGGTGGGGGGGGGGGGGGGTGGGGGGGGGGGGGGGTGGGGGGGGGGGGGGGTGGGGGGGGGGGGGGGTGGGGGGGGGGGGGGGTGGGGGGGGGGGGGGGTGGGGGGGGGGGGGGGTGGGGGGGGGGGGGGGTGGGGGGGGGGGGGGGTGGGGGGGGGGGGGGGTGGGGGGGGGGGGGGGTGGGGGGGGGGGGGGGTGGGGGGGGGGGGGGGTGGGGGGGGGGGGGGGTGGGGGGGGGGGGGGGTGGGGGGGGGGGGGGGTGGGGGGGGGGGGGGGTGGGGGGGGGGGGGGGTGGGGGGGGGGGGGGGTGGGGGGGGGGGGGGGTGGGGGGGGGGGGGGGTGGGGGGGGGGGGGGGTGGGGGGGGGGGGGGGTGGGGGGGGGGGGGGGTGGGGGGGGGGGGGGGTGGGGGGGGGGGGGGGTGGGGGGGGGGGGGGGTGGGGGGGGGGGGGGGTGGGGGGGGGGGGGGGTGGGGGGGGGGGGGGGTGGGGGGGGGGGGGGGTGGGGGGGGGGGGGGGTGGGGGGGGGGGGGGGTGGGGGGGGGGGGGGGTGGGGGGGGGGGGGGGTGGGGGGGGGGGGGGGTGGGGGGGGGGGGGGGTGGGGGGGGGGGGGGGTGGGGGGGGGGGGGGGTGGGGGGGGGGGGGGGTGGGGGGGGGGGGGGGTGGGGGGGGGGGGGGGTGGGGGGGGGGGGGGGTGGGGGGGGGGGGGGGTGGGGGGGGGGGGGGGTGGGGGGGGGGGGGGGTGGGGGGGGGGGGGGGTGGGGGGGGGGGGGGGTGGGGGGGGGGGGGGGTGGGGGGGGGGGGGGGTGGGGGGGGGGGGGGGTGGGGGGGGGGGGGGGTGGGGGGGGGGGGGGGTGGGGGGGGGGGGGGGTGGGGGGGGGGGGGGGTGGGGGGGGGGGGGGGTGGGGGGGGGGGGGGGTGGGGGGGGGGGGGGGTGGGGGGGGGGGGGGGTGGGGGGGGGGGGGGGTGGGGGGGGGGGGGGGTGGGGGGGGGGGGGGGTGGGGGGGGGGGGGGGTGGGGGGGGGGGGGGGTGGGGGGGGGGGGGGGTGGGGGGGGGGGGGGGTGGGGGGGGGGGGGGGTGGGGGGGGGGGGGGGTGGGGGGGGGGGGGGGTGGGGGGGGGGGGGGGTGGGGGGGGGGGGGGGTGGGGGGGGGGGGGGGTGGGGGGGGGGGGGGGTGGGGGGGGGGGGGGGTGGGGGGGGGGGGGGGTGGGGGGGGGGGGGGGTGGGGGGGGGGGGGGGTGGGGGGGGGGGGGGGTGGGGGGGGGGGGGGGTGGGGGGGGGGGGGGGTGGGGGGGGGGGGGGGTGGGGGGGGGGGGGGGTGGGGGGGGGGGGGGGTGGGGGGGGGGGGGGGTGGGGGGGGGGGGGGGTGGGGGGGGGGGGGGGTGGGGGGGGGGGGGGGTGGGGGGGGGGGGGGGTGGGGGGGGGGGGGGGTGGGGGGGGGGGGGGGTGGGGGGGGGGGGGGGTGGGGGGGGGGGGGGGTGGGGGGGGGGGGGGGTGGGGGGGGGGGGGGGTGGGGGGGGGGGGGGGTGGGGGGGGGGGGGGGTGGGGGGGGGGGGGGGTGGGGGGGGGGGGGGGTGGGGGGGGGGGGGGGTGGGGGGGGGGGGGGGTGGGGGGGGGGGGGGGTGGGGGGGGGGGGGGGTGGGGGGGGGGGGGGGTGGGGGGGGGGGGGGGTGGGGGGGGGGGGGGGTGGGGGGGGGGGGGGGTGGGGGGGGGGGGGGGTGGGGGGGGGGGGGGGTGGGGGGGGGGGGGGGTGGGGGGGGGGGGGGGTGGGGGGGGGGGGGGGTGGGGGGGGGGGGGGGTGGGGGGGGGGGGGGGTGGGGGGGGGGGGGGGTGGGGGGGGGGGGGGGTGGGGGGGGGGGGGGGTGGGGGGGGGGGGGGGTGGGGGGGGGGGGGGGTGGGGGGGGGGGGGGGTGGGGGGGGGGGGGGGTGGGGGGGGGGGGGGGTGGGGGGGGGGGGGGGTGGGGGGGGGGGGGGGTGGGGGGGGGGGGGGGTGGGGGGGGGGGGGGGTGGGGGGGGGGGGGGGTGGGGGGGGGGGGGGGTGGGGGGGGGGGGGGGTGGGGGGGGGGGGGGGTGGGGGGGGGGGGGGGTGGGGGGGGGGGGGGGTGGGGGGGGGGGGGGGTGGGGGGGGGGGGGGGTGGGGGGGGGGGGGGGTGGGGGGGGGGGGGGGTGGGGGGGGGGGGGGGTGGGGGGGGGGGGGGGTGGGGGGGGGGGGGGGTGGGGGGGGGGGGGGGTGGGGGGGGGGGGGGGTGGGGGGGGGGGGGGGTGGGGGGGGGGGGGGGTGGGGGGGGGGGGGGGTGGGGGGGGGGGGGGGTGGGGGGGGGGGGGGGTGGGGGGGGGGGGGGGTGGGGGGGGGGGGGGGTGGGGGGGGGGGGGGGTGGGGGGGGGGGGGGGTGGGGGGGGGGGGGGGTGGGGGGGGGGGGGGGTGGGGGGGGGGGGGGGTGGGGGGGGGGGGGGGTGGGGGGGGGGGGGGGTGGGGGGGGGGGGGGGTGGGGGGGGGGGGGGGTGGGGGGGGGGGGGGGTGGGGGGGGGGGGGGGTGGGGGGGGGGGGGGGTGGGGGGGGGGGGGGGTGGGGGGGGGGGGGGGTGGGGGGGGGGGGGGGTGGGGGGGGGGGGGGGTGGGGGGGGGGGGGGGTGGGGGGGGGGGGGGGTGGGGGGGGGGGGGGGTGGGGGGGGGGGGGGGTGGGGGGGGGGGGGGGTGGGGGGGGGGGGGGGTGGGGGGGGGGGGGGGTGGGGGGGGGGGGGGGTGGGGGGGGGGGGGGGTGGGGGGGGGGGGGGGTGGGGGGGGGGGGGGGTGGGGGGGGGGGGGGGTGGGGGGGGGGGGGGGTGGGGGGGGGGGGGGGTGGGGGGGGGGGGGGGTGGGGGGGGGGGGGGGTGGGGGGGGGGGGGGGTGGGGGGGGGGGGGGGTGGGGGGGGGGGGGGGTGGGGGGGGGGGGGGGTGGGGGGGGGGGGGGGTGGGGGGGGGGGGGGGTGGGGGGGGGGGGGGGTGGGGGGGGGGGGGGGTGGGGGGGGGGGGGGGTGGGGGGGGGGGGGGGTGGGGGGGGGGGGGGGTGGGGGGGGGGGGGGGTGGGGGGGGGGGGGGGTGGGGGGGGGGGGGGGTGGGGGGGGGGGGGGGTGGGGGGGGGGGGGGGTGGGGGGGGGGGGGGGTGGGGGGGGGGGGGGGTGGGGGGGGGGGGGGGTGGGGGGGGGGGGGGGTGGGGGGGGGGGGGGGTGGGGGGGGGGGGGGGTGGGGGGGGGGGGGGGTGGGGGGGGGGGGGGGTGGGGGGGGGGGGGGGTGGGGGGGGGGGGGGGTGGGGGGGGGGGGGGGTGGGGGGGGGGGGGGGTGGGGGGGGGGGGGGGTGGGGGGGGGGGGGGGTGGGGGGGGGGGGGGGTGGGGGGGGGGGGGGGTGGGGGGGGGGGGGGGTGGGGGGGGGGGGGGGTGGGGGGGGGGGGGGGTGGGGGGGGGGGGGGGTGGGGGGGGGGGGGGGTGGGGGGGGGGGGGGGTGGGGGGGGGGGGGGGTGGGGGGGGGGGGGGGTGGGGGGGGGGGGGGGTGGGGGGGGGGGGGGGTGGGGGGGGGGGGGGGTGGGGGGGGGGGGGGGTGGGGGGGGGGGGGGGTGGGGGGGGGGGGGGGTGGGGGGGGGGGGGGGTGGGGGGGGGGGGGGGTGGGGGGGGGGGGGGGTGGGGGGGGGGGGGGGTGGGGGGGGGGGGGGGTGGGGGGGGGGGGGGGTGGGGGGGGGGGGGGGTGGGGGGGGGGGGGGGTGGGGGGGGGGGGGGGTGGGGGGGGGGGGGGGTGGGGGGGGGGGGGGGTGGGGGGGGGGGGGGGTGGGGGGGGGGGGGGGTGGGGGGGGGGGGGGGTGGGGGGGGGGGGGGGTGGGGGGGGGGGGGGGTGGGGGGGGGGGGGGGTGGGGGGGGGGGGGGGTGGGGGGGGGGGGGGGTGGGGGGGGGGGGGGGTGGGGGGGGGGGGGGGTGGGGGGGGGGGGGGGTGGGGGGGGGGGGGGGTGGGGGGGGGGGGGGGTGGGGGGGGGGGGGGGTGGGGGGGGGGGGGGGTGGGGGGGGGGGGGGGTGGGGGGGGGGGGGGGTGGGGGGGGGGGGGGGTGGGGGGGGGGGGGGGTGGGGGGGGGGGGGGGTGGGGGGGGGGGGGGGTGGGGGGGGGGGGGGGTGGGGGGGGGGGGGGGTGGGGGGGGGGGGGGGTGGGGGGGGGGGGGGGTGGGGGGGGGGGGGGGTGGGGGGGGGGGGGGGTGGGGGGGGGGGGGGGTGGGGGGGGGGGGGGGTGGGGGGGGGGGGGGGTGGGGGGGGGGGGGGGTGGGGGGGGGGGGGGGTGGGGGGGGGGGGGGGTGGGGGGGGGGGGGGGTGGGGGGGGGGGGGGGTGGGGGGGGGGGGGGGTGGGGGGGGGGGGGGGTGGGGGGGGGGGGGGGTGGGGGGGGGGGGGGGTGGGGGGGGGGGGGGGTGGGGGGGGGGGGGGGTGGGGGGGGGGGGGGGTGGGGGGGGGGGGGGGTGGGGGGGGGGGGGGGTGGGGGGGGGGGGGGGTGGGGGGGGGGGGGGGTGGGGGGGGGGGGGGGTGGGGGGGGGGGGGGGTGGGGGGGGGGGGGGGTGGGGGGGGGGGGGGGTGGGGGGGGGGGGGGGTGGGGGGGGGGGGGGGTGGGGGGGGGGGGGGGTGGGGGGGGGGGGGGGTGGGGGGGGGGGGGGGTGGGGGGGGGGGGGGGTGGGGGGGGGGGGGGGTGGGGGGGGGGGGGGGTGGGGGGGGGGGGGGGTGGGGGGGGGGGGGGGTGGGGGGGGGGGGGGGTGGGGGGGGGGGGGGGTGGGGGGGGGGGGGGGTGGGGGGGGGGGGGGGTGGGGGGGGGGGGGGGTGGGGGGGGGGGGGGGTGGGGGGGGGGGGGGGTGGGGGGGGGGGGGGGTGGGGGGGGGGGGGGGTGGGGGGGGGGGGGGGTGGGGGGGGGGGGGGGTGGGGGGGGGGGGGGGTGGGGGGGGGGGGGGGTGGGGGGGGGGGGGGGTGGGGGGGGGGGGGGGTGGGGGGGGGGGGGGGTGGGGGGGGGGGGGGGTGGGGGGGGGGGGGGGTGGGGGGGGGGGGGGGTGGGGGGGGGGGGGGGTGGGGGGGGGGGGGGGTGGGGGGGGGGGGGGGTGGGGGGGGGGGGGGGTGGGGGGGGGGGGGGGTGGGGGGGGGGGGGGGTGGGGGGGGGGGGGGGTGGGGGGGGGGGGGGGTGGGGGGGGGGGGGGGTGGGGGGGGGGGGGGGTGGGGGGGGGGGGGGGTGGGGGGGGGGGGGGGTGGGGGGGGGGGGGGGTGGGGGGGGGGGGGGGTGGGGGGGGGGGGGGGTGGGGGGGGGGGGGGGTGGGGGGGGGGGGGGGTGGGGGGGGGGGGGGGTGGGGGGGGGGGGGGGTGGGGGGGGGGGGGGGTGGGGGGGGGGGGGGGTGGGGGGGGGGGGGGGTGGGGGGGGGGGGGGGTGGGGGGGGGGGGGGGTGGGGGGGGGGGGGGGTGGGGGGGGGGGGGGGTGGGGGGGGGGGGGGGTGGGGGGGGGGGGGGGTGGGGGGGGGGGGGGGTGGGGGGGGGGGGGGGTGGGGGGGGGGGGGGGTGGGGGGGGGGGGGGGTGGGGGGGGGGGGGGGTGGGGGGGGGGGGGGGTGGGGGGGGGGGGGGGTGGGGGGGGGGGGGGGTGGGGGGGGGGGGGGGTGGGGGGGGGGGGGGGTGGGGGGGGGGGGGGGTGGGGGGGGGGGGGGGTGGGGGGGGGGGGGGGTGGGGGGGGGGGGGGGTGGGGGGGGGGGGGGGTGGGGGGGGGGGGGGGTGGGGGGGGGGGGGGGTGGGGGGGGGGGGGGGTGGGGGGGGGGGGGGGTGGGGGGGGGGGGGGGTGGGGGGGGGGGGGGGTGGGGGGGGGGGGGGGTGGGGGGGGGGGGGGGTGGGGGGGGGGGGGGGTGGGGGGGGGGGGGGGTGGGGGGGGGGGGGGGTGGGGGGGGGGGGGGGTGGGGGGGGGGGGGGGTGGGGGGGGGGGGGGGTGGGGGGGGGGGGGGGTGGGGGGGGGGGGGGGTGGGGGGGGGGGGGGGTGGGGGGGGGGGGGGGTGGGGGGGGGGGGGGGTGGGGGGGGGGGGGGGTGGGGGGGGGGGGGGGTGGGGGGGGGGGGGGGTGGGGGGGGGGGGGGGTGGGGGGGGGGGGGGGTGGGGGGGGGGGGGGGTGGGGGGGGGGGGGGGTGGGGGGGGGGGGGGGTGGGGGGGGGGGGGGGTGGGGGGGGGGGGGGGTGGGGGGGGGGGGGGGTGGGGGGGGGGGGGGGTGGGGGGGGGGGGGGGTGGGGGGGGGGGGGGGTGGGGGGGGGGGGGGGTGGGGGGGGGGGGGGGTGGGGGGGGGGGGGGGTGGGGGGGGGGGGGGGTGGGGGGGGGGGGGGGTGGGGGGGGGGGGGGGTGGGGGGGGGGGGGGGTGGGGGGGGGGGGGGGTGGGGGGGGGGGGGGGTGGGGGGGGGGGGGGGTGGGGGGGGGGGGGGGTGGGGGGGGGGGGGGGTGGGGGGGGGGGGGGGTGGGGGGGGGGGGGGGTGGGGGGGGGGGGGGGTGGGGGGGGGGGGGGGTGGGGGGGGGGGGGGGTGGGGGGGGGGGGGGGTGGGGGGGGGGGGGGGTGGGGGGGGGGGGGGGTGGGGGGGGGGGGGGGTGGGGGGGGGGGGGGGTGGGGGGGGGGGGGGGTGGGGGGGGGGGGGGGTGGGGGGGGGGGGGGGTGGGGGGGGGGGGGGGTGGGGGGGGGGGGGGGTGGGGGGGGGGGGGGGTGGGGGGGGGGGGGGGTGGGGGGGGGGGGGGGTGGGGGGGGGGGGGGGTGGGGGGGGGGGGGGGTGGGGGGGGGGGGGGGTGGGGGGGGGGGGGGGTGGGGGGGGGGGGGGGTGGGGGGGGGGGGGGGTGGGGGGGGGGGGGGGTGGGGGGGGGGGGGGGTGGGGGGGGGGGGGGGTGGGGGGGGGGGGGGGTGGGGGGGGGGGGGGGTGGGGGGGGGGGGGGGTGGGGGGGGGGGGGGGTGGGGGGGGGGGGGGGTGGGGGGGGGGGGGGGTGGGGGGGGGGGGGGGTGGGGGGGGGGGGGGGTGGGGGGGGGGGGGGGTGGGGGGGGGGGGGGGTGGGGGGGGGGGGGGGTGGGGGGGGGGGGGGGTGGGGGGGGGGGGGGGTGGGGGGGGGGGGGGGTGGGGGGGGGGGGGGGTGGGGGGGGGGGGGGGTGGGGGGGGGGGGGGGTGGGGGGGGGGGGGGGTGGGGGGGGGGGGGGGTGGGGGGGGGGGGGGGTGGGGGGGGGGGGGGGTGGGGGGGGGGGGGGGTGGGGGGGGGGGGGGGTGGGGGGGGGGGGGGGTGGGGGGGGGGGGGGGTGGGGGGGGGGGGGGGTGGGGGGGGGGGGGGGTGGGGGGGGGGGGGGGTGGGGGGGGGGGGGGGTGGGGGGGGGGGGGGGTGGGGGGGGGGGGGGGTGGGGGGGGGGGGGGGTGGGGGGGGGGGGGGGTGGGGGGGGGGGGGGGTGGGGGGGGGGGGGGGTGGGGGGGGGGGGGGGTGGGGGGGGGGGGGGGTGGGGGGGGGGGGGGGTGGGGGGGGGGGGGGGTGGGGGGGGGGGGGGGTGGGGGGGGGGGGGGGTGGGGGGGGGGGGGGGTGGGGGGGGGGGGGGGTGGGGGGGGGGGGGGGTGGGGGGGGGGGGGGGTGGGGGGGGGGGGGGGTGGGGGGGGGGGGGGGTGGGGGGGGGGGGGGGTGGGGGGGGGGGGGGGTGGGGGGGGGGGGGGGTGGGGGGGGGGGGGGGTGGGGGGGGGGGGGGGTGGGGGGGGGGGGGGGTGGGGGGGGGGGGGGGTGGGGGGGGGGGGGGGTGGGGGGGGGGGGGGGTGGGGGGGGGGGGGGGTGGGGGGGGGGGGGGGTGGGGGGGGGGGGGGGTGGGGGGGGGGGGGGGTGGGGGGGGGGGGGGGTGGGGGGGGGGGGGGGTGGGGGGGGGGGGGGGTGGGGGGGGGGGGGGGTGGGGGGGGGGGGGGGTGGGGGGGGGGGGGGGTGGGGGGGGGGGGGGGTGGGGGGGGGGGGGGGTGGGGGGGGGGGGGGGTGGGGGGGGGGGGGGGTGGGGGGGGGGGGGGGTGGGGGGGGGGGGGGGTGGGGGGGGGGGGGGGTGGGGGGGGGGGGGGGTGGGGGGGGGGGGGGGTGGGGGGGGGGGGGGGTGGGGGGGGGGGGGGGTGGGGGGGGGGGGGGGTGGGGGGGGGGGGGGGTGGGGGGGGGGGGGGGTGGGGGGGGGGGGGGGTGGGGGGGGGGGGGGGTGGGGGGGGGGGGGGGTGGGGGGGGGGGGGGGTGGGGGGGGGGGGGGGTGGGGGGGGGGGGGGGTGGGGGGGGGGGGGGGTGGGGGGGGGGGGGGGTGGGGGGGGGGGGGGGTGGGGGGGGGGGGGGGTGGGGGGGGGGGGGGGTGGGGGGGGGGGGGGGTGGGGGGGGGGGGGGGTGGGGGGGGGGGGGGGTGGGGGGGGGGGGGGGTGGGGGGGGGGGGGGGTGGGGGGGGGGGGGGGTGGGGGGGGGGGGGGGTGGGGGGGGGGGGGGGTGGGGGGGGGGGGGGGTGGGGGGGGGGGGGGGTGGGGGGGGGGGGGGGTGGGGGGGGGGGGGGGTGGGGGGGGGGGGGGGTGGGGGGGGGGGGGGGTGGGGGGGGGGGGGGGTGGGGGGGGGGGGGGGTGGGGGGGGGGGGGGGTGGGGGGGGGGGGGGGTGGGGGGGGGGGGGGGTGGGGGGGGGGGGGGGTGGGGGGGGGGGGGGGTGGGGGGGGGGGGGGGTGGGGGGGGGGGGGGGTGGGGGGGGGGGGGGGTGGGGGGGGGGGGGGGTGGGGGGGGGGGGGGGTGGGGGGGGGGGGGGGTGGGGGGGGGGGGGGGTGGGGGGGGGGGGGGGTGGGGGGGGGGGGGGGTGGGGGGGGGGGGGGGTGGGGGGGGGGGGGGGTGGGGGGGGGGGGGGGTGGGGGGGGGGGGGGGTGGGGGGGGGGGGGGGTGGGGGGGGGGGGGGGTGGGGGGGGGGGGGGGTGGGGGGGGGGGGGGGTGGGGGGGGGGGGGGGTGGGGGGGGGGGGGGGTGGGGGGGGGGGGGGGTGGGGGGGGGGGGGGGTGGGGGGGGGGGGGGGTGGGGGGGGGGGGGGGTGGGGGGGGGGGGGGGTGGGGGGGGGGGGGGGTGGGGGGGGGGGGGGGTGGGGGGGGGGGGGGGTGGGGGGGGGGGGGGGTGGGGGGGGGGGGGGGTGGGGGGGGGGGGGGGTGGGGGGGGGGGGGGGTGGGGGGGGGGGGGGGTGGGGGGGGGGGGGGGTGGGGGGGGGGGGGGGTGGGGGGGGGGGGGGGTGGGGGGGGGGGGGGGTGGGGGGGGGGGGGGGTGGGGGGGGGGGGGGGTGGGGGGGGGGGGGGGTGGGGGGGGGGGGGGGTGGGGGGGGGGGGGGGTGGGGGGGGGGGGGGGTGGGGGGGGGGGGGGGTGGGGGGGGGGGGGGGTGGGGGGGGGGGGGGGTGGGGGGGGGGGGGGGTGGGGGGGGGGGGGGGTGGGGGGGGGGGGGGGTGGGGGGGGGGGGGGGTGGGGGGGGGGGGGGGTGGGGGGGGGGGGGGGTGGGGGGGGGGGGGGGTGGGGGGGGGGGGGGGTGGGGGGGGGGGGGGGTGGGGGGGGGGGGGGGTGGGGGGGGGGGGGGGTGGGGGGGGGGGGGGGTGGGGGGGGGGGGGGGTGGGGGGGGGGGGGGGTGGGGGGGGGGGGGGGTGGGGGGGGGGGGGGGTGGGGGGGGGGGGGGGTGGGGGGGGGGGGGGGTGGGGGGGGGGGGGGGTGGGGGGGGGGGGGGGTGGGGGGGGGGGGGGGTGGGGGGGGGGGGGGGTGGGGGGGGGGGGGGGTGGGGGGGGGGGGGGGTGGGGGGGGGGGGGGGTGGGGGGGGGGGGGGGTGGGGGGGGGGGGGGGTGGGGGGGGGGGGGGGTGGGGGGGGGGGGGGGTGGGGGGGGGGGGGGGTGGGGGGGGGGGGGGGTGGGGGGGGGGGGGGGTGGGGGGGGGGGGGGGTGGGGGGGGGGGGGGGTGGGGGGGGGGGGGGGTGGGGGGGGGGGGGGGTGGGGGGGGGGGGGGGTGGGGGGGGGGGGGGGTGGGGGGGGGGGGGGGTGGGGGGGGGGGGGGGTGGGGGGGGGGGGGGGTGGGGGGGGGGGGGGGTGGGGGGGGGGGGGGGTGGGGGGGGGGGGGGGTGGGGGGGGGGGGGGGTGGGGGGGGGGGGGGGTGGGGGGGGGGGGGGGTGGGGGGGGGGGGGGGTGGGGGGGGGGGGGGGTGGGGGGGGGGGGGGGTGGGGGGGGGGGGGGGTGGGGGGGGGGGGGGGTGGGGGGGGGGGGGGGTGGGGGGGGGGGGGGGTGGGGGGGGGGGGGGGTGGGGGGGGGGGGGGGTGGGGGGGGGGGGGGGTGGGGGGGGGGGGGGGTGGGGGGGGGGGGGGGTGGGGGGGGGGGGGGGTGGGGGGGGGGGGGGGTGGGGGGGGGGGGGGGTGGGGGGGGGGGGGGGTGGGGGGGGGGGGGGGTGGGGGGGGGGGGGGGTGGGGGGGGGGGGGGGTGGGGGGGGGGGGGGGTGGGGGGGGGGGGGGGTGGGGGGGGGGGGGGGTGGGGGGGGGGGGGGGTGGGGGGGGGGGGGGGTGGGGGGGGGGGGGGGTGGGGGGGGGGGGGGGTGGGGGGGGGGGGGGGTGGGGGGGGGGGGGGGTGGGGGGGGGGGGGGGTGGGGGGGGGGGGGGGTGGGGGGGGGGGGGGGTGGGGGGGGGGGGGGGTGGGGGGGGGGGGGGGTGGGGGGGGGGGGGGGTGGGGGGGGGGGGGGGTGGGGGGGGGGGGGGGTGGGGGGGGGGGGGGGTGGGGGGGGGGGGGGGTGGGGGGGGGGGGGGGTGGGGGGGGGGGGGGGTGGGGGGGGGGGGGGGTGGGGGGGGGGGGGGGTGGGGGGGGGGGGGGGTGGGGGGGGGGGGGGGTGGGGGGGGGGGGGGGTGGGGGGGGGGGGGGGTGGGGGGGGGGGGGGGTGGGGGGGGGGGGGGGTGGGGGGGGGGGGGGGTGGGGGGGGGGGGGGGTGGGGGGGGGGGGGGGTGGGGGGGGGGGGGGGTGGGGGGGGGGGGGGGTGGGGGGGGGGGGGGGTGGGGGGGGGGGGGGGTGGGGGGGGGGGGGGGTGGGGGGGGGGGGGGGTGGGGGGGGGGGGGGGTGGGGGGGGGGGGGGGTGGGGGGGGGGGGGGGTGGGGGGGGGGGGGGGTGGGGGGGGGGGGGGGTGGGGGGGGGGGGGGGTGGGGGGGGGGGGGGGTGGGGGGGGGGGGGGGTGGGGGGGGGGGGGGGTGGGGGGGGGGGGGGGTGGGGGGGGGGGGGGGTGGGGGGGGGGGGGGGTGGGGGGGGGGGGGGGTGGGGGGGGGGGGGGGTGGGGGGGGGGGGGGGTGGGGGGGGGGGGGGGTGGGGGGGGGGGGGGGTGGGGGGGGGGGGGGGTGGGGGGGGGGGGGGGTGGGGGGGGGGGGGGGTGGGGGGGGGGGGGGGTGGGGGGGGGGGGGGGTGGGGGGGGGGGGGGGTGGGGGGGGGGGGGGGTGGGGGGGGGGGGGGGTGGGGGGGGGGGGGGGTGGGGGGGGGGGGGGGTGGGGGGGGGGGGGGGTGGGGGGGGGGGGGGGTGGGGGGGGGGGGGGGTGGGGGGGGGGGGGGGTGGGGGGGGGGGGGGGTGGGGGGGGGGGGGGGTGGGGGGGGGGGGGGGTGGGGGGGGGGGGGGGTGGGGGGGGGGGGGGGTGGGGGGGGGGGGGGGTGGGGGGGGGGGGGGGTGGGGGGGGGGGGGGGTGGGGGGGGGGGGGGGTGGGGGGGGGGGGGGGTGGGGGGGGGGGGGGGTGGGGGGGGGGGGGGGTGGGGGGGGGGGGGGGTGGGGGGGGGGGGGGGTGGGGGGGGGGGGGGGTGGGGGGGGGGGGGGGTGGGGGGGGGGGGGGGTGGGGGGGGGGGGGGGTGGGGGGGGGGGGGGGTGGGGGGGGGGGGGGGTGGGGGGGGGGGGGGGTGGGGGGGGGGGGGGGTGGGGGGGGGGGGGGGTGGGGGGGGGGGGGGGTGGGGGGGGGGGGGGGTGGGGGGGGGGGGGGGTGGGGGGGGGGGGGGGTGGGGGGGGGGGGGGGTGGGGGGGGGGGGGGGTGGGGGGGGGGGGGGGTGGGGGGGGGGGGGGGTGGGGGGGGGGGGGGGTGGGGGGGGGGGGGGGTGGGGGGGGGGGGGGGTGGGGGGGGGGGGGGGTGGGGGGGGGGGGGGGTGGGGGGGGGGGGGGGTGGGGGGGGGGGGGGGTGGGGGGGGGGGGGGGTGGGGGGGGGGGGGGGTGGGGGGGGGGGGGGGTGGGGGGGGGGGGGGGTGGGGGGGGGGGGGGGTGGGGGGGGGGGGGGGTGGGGGGGGGGGGGGGTGGGGGGGGGGGGGGGTGGGGGGGGGGGGGGGTGGGGGGGGGGGGGGGTGGGGGGGGGGGGGGGTGGGGGGGGGGGGGGGTGGGGGGGGGGGGGGGTGGGGGGGGGGGGGGGTGGGGGGGGGGGGGGGTGGGGGGGGGGGGGGGTGGGGGGGGGGGGGGGTGGGGGGGGGGGGGGGTGGGGGGGGGGGGGGGTGGGGGGGGGGGGGGGTGGGGGGGGGGGGGGGTGGGGGGGGGGGGGGGTGGGGGGGGGGGGGGGTGGGGGGGGGGGGGGGTGGGGGGGGGGGGGGGTGGGGGGGGGGGGGGGTGGGGGGGGGGGGGGGTGGGGGGGGGGGGGGGTGGGGGGGGGGGGGGGTGGGGGGGGGGGGGGGTGGGGGGGGGGGGGGGTGGGGGGGGGGGGGGGTGGGGGGGGGGGGGGGTGGGGGGGGGGGGGGGTGGGGGGGGGGGGGGGTGGGGGGGGGGGGGGGTGGGGGGGGGGGGGGGTGGGGGGGGGGGGGGGTGGGGGGGGGGGGGGGTGGGGGGGGGGGGGGGTGGGGGGGGGGGGGGGTGGGGGGGGGGGGGGGTGGGGGGGGGGGGGGGTGGGGGGGGGGGGGGGTGGGGGGGGGGGGGGGTGGGGGGGGGGGGGGGTGGGGGGGGGGGGGGGTGGGGGGGGGGGGGGGTGGGGGGGGGGGGGGGTGGGGGGGGGGGGGGGTGGGGGGGGGGGGGGGTGGGGGGGGGGGGGGGTGGGGGGGGGGGGGGGTGGGGGGGGGGGGGGGTGGGGGGGGGGGGGGGTGGGGGGGGGGGGGGGTGGGGGGGGGGGGGGGTGGGGGGGGGGGGGGGTGGGGGGGGGGGGGGGTGGGGGGGGGGGGGGGTGGGGGGGGGGGGGGGTGGGGGGGGGGGGGGGTGGGGGGGGGGGGGGGTGGGGGGGGGGGGGGGTGGGGGGGGGGGGGGGTGGGGGGGGGGGGGGGTGGGGGGGGGGGGGGGTGGGGGGGGGGGGGGGTGGGGGGGGGGGGGGGTGGGGGGGGGGGGGGGTGGGGGGGGGGGGGGGTGGGGGGGGGGGGGGGTGGGGGGGGGGGGGGGTGGGGGGGGGGGGGGGTGGGGGGGGGGGGGGGTGGGGGGGGGGGGGGGTGGGGGGGGGGGGGGGTGGGGGGGGGGGGGGGTGGGGGGGGGGGGGGGTGGGGGGGGGGGGGGGTGGGGGGGGGGGGGGGTGGGGGGGGGGGGGGGTGGGGGGGGGGGGGGGTGGGGGGGGGGGGGGGTGGGGGGGGGGGGGGGTGGGGGGGGGGGGGGGTGGGGGGGGGGGGGGGTGGGGGGGGGGGGGGGTGGGGGGGGGGGGGGGTGGGGGGGGGGGGGGGTGGGGGGGGGGGGGGGTGGGGGGGGGGGGGGGTGGGGGGGGGGGGGGGTGGGGGGGGGGGGGGGTGGGGGGGGGGGGGGGTGGGGGGGGGGGGGGGTGGGGGGGGGGGGGGGTGGGGGGGGGGGGGGGTGGGGGGGGGGGGGGGTGGGGGGGGGGGGGGGTGGGGGGGGGGGGGGGTGGGGGGGGGGGGGGGTGGGGGGGGGGGGGGGTGGGGGGGGGGGGGGGTGGGGGGGGGGGGGGGTGGGGGGGGGGGGGGGTGGGGGGGGGGGGGGGTGGGGGGGGGGGGGGGTGGGGGGGGGGGGGGGTGGGGGGGGGGGGGGGTGGGGGGGGGGGGGGGTGGGGGGGGGGGGGGGTGGGGGGGGGGGGGGGTGGGGGGGGGGGGGGGTGGGGGGGGGGGGGGGTGGGGGGGGGGGGGGGTGGGGGGGGGGGGGGGTGGGGGGGGGGGGGGGTGGGGGGGGGGGGGGGTGGGGGGGGGGGGGGGTGGGGGGGGGGGGGGGTGGGGGGGGGGGGGGGTGGGGGGGGGGGGGGGTGGGGGGGGGGGGGGGTGGGGGGGGGGGGGGGTGGGGGGGGGGGGGGGTGGGGGGGGGGGGGGGTGGGGGGGGGGGGGGGTGGGGGGGGGGGGGGGTGGGGGGGGGGGGGGGTGGGGGGGGGGGGGGGTGGGGGGGGGGGGGGGTGGGGGGGGGGGGGGGTGGGGGGGGGGGGGGGTGGGGGGGGGGGGGGGTGGGGGGGGGGGGGGGTGGGGGGGGGGGGGGGTGGGGGGGGGGGGGGGTGGGGGGGGGGGGGGGTGGGGGGGGGGGGGGGTGGGGGGGGGGGGGGGTGGGGGGGGGGGGGGGTGGGGGGGGGGGGGGGTGGGGGGGGGGGGGGGTGGGGGGGGGGGGGGGTGGGGGGGGGGGGGGGTGGGGGGGGGGGGGGGTGGGGGGGGGGGGGGGTGGGGGGGGGGGGGGGTGGGGGGGGGGGGGGGTGGGGGGGGGGGGGGGTGGGGGGGGGGGGGGGTGGGGGGGGGGGGGGGTGGGGGGGGGGGGGGGTGGGGGGGGGGGGGGGTGGGGGGGGGGGGGGGTGGGGGGGGGGGGGGGTGGGGGGGGGGGGGGGTGGGGGGGGGGGGGGGTGGGGGGGGGGGGGGGTGGGGGGGGGGGGGGGTGGGGGGGGGGGGGGGTGGGGGGGGGGGGGGGTGGGGGGGGGGGGGGGTGGGGGGGGGGGGGGGTGGGGGGGGGGGGGGGTGGGGGGGGGGGGGGGTGGGGGGGGGGGGGGGTGGGGGGGGGGGGGGGTGGGGGGGGGGGGGGGTGGGGGGGGGGGGGGGTGGGGGGGGGGGGGGGTGGGGGGGGGGGGGGGTGGGGGGGGGGGGGGGTGGGGGGGGGGGGGGGTGGGGGGGGGGGGGGGTGGGGGGGGGGGGGGGTGGGGGGGGGGGGGGGTGGGGGGGGGGGGGGGTGGGGGGGGGGGGGGGTGGGGGGGGGGGGGGGTGGGGGGGGGGGGGGGTGGGGGGGGGGGGGGGTGGGGGGGGGGGGGGGTGGGGGGGGGGGGGGGTGGGGGGGGGGGGGGGTGGGGGGGGGGGGGGGTGGGGGGGGGGGGGGGTGGGGGGGGGGGGGGGTGGGGGGGGGGGGGGGTGGGGGGGGGGGGGGGTGGGGGGGGGGGGGGGTGGGGGGGGGGGGGGGTGGGGGGGGGGGGGGGTGGGGGGGGGGGGGGGTGGGGGGGGGGGGGGGTGGGGGGGGGGGGGGGTGGGGGGGGGGGGGGGTGGGGGGGGGGGGGGGTGGGGGGGGGGGGGGGTGGGGGGGGGGGGGGGTGGGGGGGGGGGGGGGTGGGGGGGGGGGGGGGTGGGGGGGGGGGGGGGTGGGGGGGGGGGGGGGTGGGGGGGGGGGGGGGTGGGGGGGGGGGGGGGTGGGGGGGGGGGGGGGTGGGGGGGGGGGGGGGTGGGGGGGGGGGGGGGTGGGGGGGGGGGGGGGTGGGGGGGGGGGGGGGTGGGGGGGGGGGGGGGTGGGGGGGGGGGGGGGTGGGGGGGGGGGGGGGTGGGGGGGGGGGGGGGTGGGGGGGGGGGGGGGTGGGGGGGGGGGGGGGTGGGGGGGGGGGGGGGTGGGGGGGGGGGGGGGTGGGGGGGGGGGGGGGTGGGGGGGGGGGGGGGTGGGGGGGGGGGGGGGTGGGGGGGGGGGGGGGTGGGGGGGGGGGGGGGTGGGGGGGGGGGGGGGTGGGGGGGGGGGGGGGTGGGGGGGGGGGGGGGTGGGGGGGGGGGGGGGTGGGGGGGGGGGGGGGTGGGGGGGGGGGGGGGTGGGGGGGGGGGGGGGTGGGGGGGGGGGGGGGTGGGGGGGGGGGGGGGTGGGGGGGGGGGGGGGTGGGGGGGGGGGGGGGTGGGGGGGGGGGGGGGTGGGGGGGGGGGGGGGTGGGGGGGGGGGGGGGTGGGGGGGGGGGGGGGTGGGGGGGGGGGGGGGTGGGGGGGGGGGGGGGTGGGGGGGGGGGGGGGTGGGGGGGGGGGGGGGTGGGGGGGGGGGGGGGTGGGGGGGGGGGGGGGTGGGGGGGGGGGGGGGTGGGGGGGGGGGGGGGTGGGGGGGGGGGGGGGTGGGGGGGGGGGGGGGTGGGGGGGGGGGGGGGTGGGGGGGGGGGGGGGTGGGGGGGGGGGGGGGTGGGGGGGGGGGGGGGTGGGGGGGGGGGGGGGTGGGGGGGGGGGGGGGTGGGGGGGGGGGGGGGTGGGGGGGGGGGGGGGTGGGGGGGGGGGGGGGTGGGGGGGGGGGGGGGTGGGGGGGGGGGGGGGTGGGGGGGGGGGGGGGTGGGGGGGGGGGGGGGTGGGGGGGGGGGGGGGTGGGGGGGGGGGGGGGTGGGGGGGGGGGGGGGTGGGGGGGGGGGGGGGTGGGGGGGGGGGGGGGTGGGGGGGGGGGGGGGTGGGGGGGGGGGGGGGTGGGGGGGGGGGGGGGTGGGGGGGGGGGGGGGTGGGGGGGGGGGGGGGTGGGGGGGGGGGGGGGTGGGGGGGGGGGGGGGTGGGGGGGGGGGGGGGTGGGGGGGGGGGGGGGTGGGGGGGGGGGGGGGTGGGGGGGGGGGGGGGTGGGGGGGGGGGGGGGTGGGGGGGGGGGGGGGTGGGGGGGGGGGGGGGTGGGGGGGGGGGGGGGTGGGGGGGGGGGGGGGTGGGGGGGGGGGGGGGTGGGGGGGGGGGGGGGTGGGGGGGGGGGGGGGTGGGGGGGGGGGGGGGTGGGGGGGGGGGGGGGTGGGGGGGGGGGGGGGTGGGGGGGGGGGGGGGTGGGGGGGGGGGGGGGTGGGGGGGGGGGGGGGTGGGGGGGGGGGGGGGTGGGGGGGGGGGGGGGTGGGGGGGGGGGGGGGTGGGGGGGGGGGGGGGTGGGGGGGGGGGGGGGTGGGGGGGGGGGGGGGTGGGGGGGGGGGGGGGTGGGGGGGGGGGGGGGTGGGGGGGGGGGGGGGTGGGGGGGGGGGGGGGTGGGGGGGGGGGGGGGTGGGGGGGGGGGGGGGTGGGGGGGGGGGGGGGTGGGGGGGGGGGGGGGTGGGGGGGGGGGGGGGTGGGGGGGGGGGGGGGTGGGGGGGGGGGGGGGTGGGGGGGGGGGGGGGTGGGGGGGGGGGGGGGTGGGGGGGGGGGGGGGTGGGGGGGGGGGGGGGTGGGGGGGGGGGGGGGTGGGGGGGGGGGGGGGTGGGGGGGGGGGGGGGTGGGGGGGGGGGGGGGTGGGGGGGGGGGGGGGTGGGGGGGGGGGGGGGTGGGGGGGGGGGGGGGTGGGGGGGGGGGGGGGTGGGGGGGGGGGGGGGTGGGGGGGGGGGGGGGTGGGGGGGGGGGGGGGTGGGGGGGGGGGGGGGTGGGGGGGGGGGGGGGTGGGGGGGGGGGGGGGTGGGGGGGGGGGGGGGTGGGGGGGGGGGGGGGTGGGGGGGGGGGGGGGTGGGGGGGGGGGGGGGTGGGGGGGGGGGGGGGTGGGGGGGGGGGGGGGTGGGGGGGGGGGGGGGTGGGGGGGGGGGGGGGTGGGGGGGGGGGGGGGTGGGGGGGGGGGGGGGTGGGGGGGGGGGGGGGTGGGGGGGGGGGGGGGTGGGGGGGGGGGGGGGTGGGGGGGGGGGGGGGTGGGGGGGGGGGGGGGTGGGGGGGGGGGGGGGTGGGGGGGGGGGGGGGTGGGGGGGGGGGGGGGTGGGGGGGGGGGGGGGTGGGGGGGGGGGGGGGTGGGGGGGGGGGGGGGTGGGGGGGGGGGGGGGTGGGGGGGGGGGGGGGTGGGGGGGGGGGGGGGTGGGGGGGGGGGGGGGTGGGGGGGGGGGGGGGTGGGGGGGGGGGGGGGTGGGGGGGGGGGGGGGTGGGGGGGGGGGGGGGTGGGGGGGGGGGGGGGTGGGGGGGGGGGGGGGTGGGGGGGGGGGGGGGTGGGGGGGGGGGGGGGTGGGGGGGGGGGGGGGTGGGGGGGGGGGGGGGTGGGGGGGGGGGGGGGTGGGGGGGGGGGGGGGTGGGGGGGGGGGGGGGTGGGGGGGGGGGGGGGTGGGGGGGGGGGGGGGTGGGGGGGGGGGGGGGTGGGGGGGGGGGGGGGTGGGGGGGGGGGGGGGTGGGGGGGGGGGGGGGTGGGGGGGGGGGGGGGTGGGGGGGGGGGGGGGTGGGGGGGGGGGGGGGTGGGGGGGGGGGGGGGTGGGGGGGGGGGGGGGTGGGGGGGGGGGGGGGTGGGGGGGGGGGGGGGTGGGGGGGGGGGGGGGTGGGGGGGGGGGGGGGTGGGGGGGGGGGGGGGTGGGGGGGGGGGGGGGTGGGGGGGGGGGGGGGTGGGGGGGGGGGGGGGTGGGGGGGGGGGGGGGTGGGGGGGGGGGGGGGTGGGGGGGGGGGGGGGTGGGGGGGGGGGGGGGTGGGGGGGGGGGGGGGTGGGGGGGGGGGGGGGTGGGGGGGGGGGGGGGTGGGGGGGGGGGGGGGTGGGGGGGGGGGGGGGTGGGGGGGGGGGGGGGTGGGGGGGGGGGGGGGTGGGGGGGGGGGGGGGTGGGGGGGGGGGGGGGTGGGGGGGGGGGGGGGTGGGGGGGGGGGGGGGTGGGGGGGGGGGGGGGTGGGGGGGGGGGGGGGTGGGGGGGGGGGGGGGTGGGGGGGGGGGGGGGTGGGGGGGGGGGGGGGTGGGGGGGGGGGGGGGTGGGGGGGGGGGGGGGTGGGGGGGGGGGGGGGTGGGGGGGGGGGGGGGTGGGGGGGGGGGGGGGTGGGGGGGGGGGGGGGTGGGGGGGGGGGGGGGTGGGGGGGGGGGGGGGTGGGGGGGGGGGGGGGTGGGGGGGGGGGGGGGTGGGGGGGGGGGGGGGTGGGGGGGGGGGGGGGTGGGGGGGGGGGGGGGTGGGGGGGGGGGGGGGTGGGGGGGGGGGGGGGTGGGGGGGGGGGGGGGTGGGGGGGGGGGGGGGTGGGGGGGGGGGGGGGTGGGGGGGGGGGGGGGTGGGGGGGGGGGGGGGTGGGGGGGGGGGGGGGTGGGGGGGGGGGGGGGTGGGGGGGGGGGGGGGTGGGGGGGGGGGGGGGTGGGGGGGGGGGGGGGTGGGGGGGGGGGGGGGTGGGGGGGGGGGGGGGTGGGGGGGGGGGGGGGTGGGGGGGGGGGGGGGTGGGGGGGGGGGGGGGTGGGGGGGGGGGGGGGTGGGGGGGGGGGGGGGTGGGGGGGGGGGGGGGTGGGGGGGGGGGGGGGTGGGGGGGGGGGGGGGTGGGGGGGGGGGGGGGTGGGGGGGGGGGGGGGTGGGGGGGGGGGGGGGTGGGGGGGGGGGGGGGTGGGGGGGGGGGGGGGTGGGGGGGGGGGGGGGTGGGGGGGGGGGGGGGTGGGGGGGGGGGGGGGTGGGGGGGGGGGGGGGTGGGGGGGGGGGGGGGTGGGGGGGGGGGGGGGTGGGGGGGGGGGGGGGTGGGGGGGGGGGGGGGTGGGGGGGGGGGGGGGTGGGGGGGGGGGGGGGTGGGGGGGGGGGGGGGTGGGGGGGGGGGGGGGTGGGGGGGGGGGGGGGTGGGGGGGGGGGGGGGTGGGGGGGGGGGGGGGTGGGGGGGGGGGGGGGTGGGGGGGGGGGG